>NC_056729.1:1249920916-1250006602 GCF_019279795.1 Protopterus annectens
CTGTACCTTGAATGAGTATCTGTTCTCCAGGCTGTATCTTGCCAGCCACCTTATATTATCTTCCATAGAGATAGGGTTTCACTTCGCACTGACCCTTCTTCACTTTCTAAAGTAGCTTCTGAATTTACCCCTAACCATTCCATAAATTTACCAGTTTTCTCTCCAAAATGTTTCTTTTAACGAGAATATATTGCTTCATTTATTGGATGTGTACAGACTACTGAGATTTTATCTCCATAGAACAAAAAGTTTCAGGATATTTGATCAATTGTTTATTTCCTTTTCAAATTGGGGTAATCTGTGTCAAAGGTCACTTTAGCTTGATGCCTCACTGATTATTTTCTTATGCTTATGACCAAAATGGTTTGTCCCAGCGAAAAAAAAAAATACCATGAGTTCATTCCACAAGATCAGTTTCCACTTCTTCTGCCTTCCTATCCAGAACTTCTGTAGATGATATTTGCACTACTGCTACCTGGTGCAGTGCTCATACCTTCATAGGTCATTACAAATTAGATATCCTTTCTAGGAGCATGGCAGCATTTGGTTTTGCAGTACTCTGGTATATCCTTCCATGAACCCACCCTGGGGTTATACTAGCTGGGTACTCTGTCCCAAAGGTTAAGGAACAGATGAAAAAGACAACATCAGATACAGAAGTTATGTACTTACAGTAACAATGTATCTGTGCTGTCTGTTTTCGTCCTTCCTCAACCTACTCTCTCTCCTTTCTCCTTCCTTTGGTATACATGAAAAGAGACATGTAAGAGCTCTCGGATCCTGTGGCCCAGGCAGGTATGACCCTAGCCCTGAGTAGCATCCTTTCTTCGCCCAGAATGATACCACAGTATAAGGACAAAATGACTGACTTCAACAATTGTCTAAGCTTCTGGTGTCATTCAAAGGGGATCCAGTATCTGTCTGTCTGGGACGACATGATCGACCGACCACAATGCTTTGTCAGAGATGGTCTGCACCTGTCAACCTTGGGATTCAGGTTACTGGCTAAGGCTCTTGCCACCCCATAGTGCCTTTTTTAGGCAAAGTTCAAAGGACAAAACCACCACCGTAACCGGTACAAGCATGCAAAATCTTAAGGTAATGCTACTCAATGCTAGACGTCTAAACCTCAAAATGCAGACTCTCGAGGCACTCCTAAAAATGGAGAACATCGATATCTGTGCAGTAACTGAGGCCTGGTTCAAGGCTTCAGAGAGCATCCCTGCAATACCAGGCTACAACTCTTACCACACTGTTCGTCCACCAAACCAGGACCAAAACACTAAAGGTGGAGAAGTGTGCATATTCACAACACCAGGCTAGTTGCCCAACACAATGCATCTGAAATTCTCCAGGTGCAACTAACACTAGGTAAGACTGCAATCCAAATTGTAGCTTGCTACAGATCCCCCACCATGCCCCAAGATTCTCACTACACCTTTCTAAACATACTGGAAAATATTAAGATACAACCAAACGCCCTAATACTGGGTGATTTCAACTACCCTGCCATTAACTGGGAAAACTACTCGTGTGCCAACACCTTTGCCAAACGGTTCTTGGAATTCATAAATTCCAGCGCCCTGGATCAGCTGATCCTTAGTCCCACCAGGGGCTCCAATATCCTAGACCTGGTCATTACCAACATGGGAAATCAATGCTCCACACCTATGGTCACCCCCTCGTTGGTCAGGTCTGACCATAAGCTAATCACAGTTGACATTCACATCCCATCCCCACCCCCCAGTAAGGAAACCTCCATAAAAAAACTTCTCCAAAGCCAACTTCATGCTACTCAAGTCAGAAGTGACAAACATCATGACACCCATGCAGACGGGAACTGAAAGTTCGACTGCTGAATCCTGCACTAAGGCACTATACGAGCACATCCACTCGTGCATGAATTGTGCCATCCCCAATAGAACCAAGATGCTCACCTCCAAAAAAAGGAAGCCAATCTGGTGGTCCTTTGCCATAAACTTTACAACAAAAGGAAAAAACTGTTGCAAAAAAGAGGAAAATCCCAGGGTGCAAAAAACTCCCTTAACAGCCTCAGTAAGAAGCTGAGATCCCTCATAAAATCCTTCAAAGCTAGTTACGAAAATAAAATTGCCAAAGAGTCCAAAGACAGCCACAAGGCATTCTATAGCTACGTCAAGAATCTAAATGGCAATGCTCAGCTCTGCTCTGTGCTACAACAGAATGGCATTAAATATACTTATCCCAGTGATATTGCCAATATCCTGGCAGATTGATTCAGTGCAAACTTCACCCCCCTCTCACTCCCTAAAAGGTCCATCTCAATAACGAAAGATTGCCAAATTCCGGAAATAATGGCCACACAAGTGAAAAAACACACTCTCCAAAGCTAAGCATACAGCATCCATGGGGCCAGATGACATCCCAGGCTGTGTACTACATGAACTACAAAATGAACTGGCACTTCACCTAAGTGCCATGTTTAATCATAGCCTCACCTCAGGCTTCATGCCCACTGAGTGGTGCACAGCTACAGTTATCCCACTCCACAAGGGGGGGATCCTCCTTGGATCCCGGGAACTATCGCCCCACCAGTCTGACGAGCCTGATGTGCAAGACCATGGAATGTATTATCATGGAACATATAAACAAAGACATTGGCAACCTTCAAACACTGGACCCCACAGTTGGGTTCGTGAAGGGCTGATCTCGTCTCCTGAACCTAATTGACTTCTTCGAATCAGTCTTCAGAGCCGTGGACAAGGGTAAGGTGGTCCACACAGCCTATCTGGACCTCGCCAAGGCCTTCAACACCATCTCCCACTCTGGAATCATAGATATAAACTTACTAAGCTGGACATTCATCCCTACATCACTCGATGGGTTGCCAACTGGCTGATAGAACCCACACTGTAAAAGTAGCCGACTCCAAACCCAGCTCTAGACAAGTGGAGTACCTCGGGGTTCAGTCCTGGGACCGCTCTTGTTTGGCATCTACTTCTCTTAAGTACAGGCCAGCACTAAGGGACTTTGGCTAACAAAGTTCACAGATGACTGCAAACACTGGGAGCCGTTATTGAATCCCCAAATGATGTGGATATTCTACAAAAAGGGTCTTAAACTTGGTGCTGGAGCCATGGGCTCAAGCTCAATGCCAAGAAATGTATAGTTATCCCCTTTGGGGAAAAGACATGTACCCATGAATTACCACATAGGTGGTAGCACACTAAACACTGAAAGTGTGATAAGAGACTTAGGGACACAGGTGGACAGTTCTCACCTTCGATAACCACATCGCCACAACAGTCAGGAAAACCTTCTATGTGGTACACCTCATCACTAAGGGTTTTTCATGCAGAAAAAAGGAGGTTATTGTCCCACTGTACTTATCCCTCATTAGACCCATTATAGAATACAACACCCCGTTTGGTATGTATCTCTCAAGACATCTGCAACAATTGGAAAGGCCGCAGAAATACCTCACTAGAGGAATCACAGGCCTAAAGCAGATGCCCTATGCTGACCATCTAAAAAAACTCCACCTATACTCTGTCGCATATCGTCTACTCAGAGGCGATCTCTGCTTAACATATAAGGCCATGTCAAACCCCCAGAGCTGTTGGACATGCTACACTTATAAGAAATCCCAATCCCTCAGAGACGCATGCTCCAGGGATCTAAACCTTGTCATCAGAATGAACAAAACATGCTGGAGGGATAGGTTCCTGACCCAGAGACTCCCCAGACTCTGGAGTAGACTGCCCATACATGTCAAGCAGAGCGCCTCTTTGGCCCTCTTTTAAAGGAACCTTGATTGGATGGGAGATAGGAAATTCACCCCGGGAATCACTTTAGTCGCCCTGCTAGACAAGGATCCAGGGAAGTAAATACTGTGGGAAGAAATAGCCAGGACATTGTTATGGCTAGGCTTGTATAGGCCCTAGGGCCAATAGCAAATGAGCATTTGCTACCACAGCAGGCTAGCCATTTGTTTCAGCCACAGGTGACTGACTCTGCTTTGGCCATTTGTTGTACCTCAGACCACTCATCTTTTCCCCGGATCCCTCTGGTGTTGCAACTACAGCCACTATGGACCAGGTGTAAGCAATGTCATCTACAGCTGTTGTGGTCTCTTCAGTGAGGGGAGAGCCACACGTAATTCCTGGGAGAGGGAACAGGGAGGGTTTCCCTGTTTTGTCCAAATGCTGTGCCCATCCCTGTGGAAAACACTGGTGCCAGTAGTAACTCGAGTTTGTCCCATCTTCCCTGTCAGAAAGAAACAGAAAACCAAGCATGCATCTATTTCTCCTCAACTTTCTTTGGATAGGAGTAGTTTACTGGGTCTTTATCAGACTTTTGGTCATACTTGTAAAGTAGTTTCTGATAAAATAGTTTTTTTCTCTTTCTGAAGAGATTCAAGATTCTGAATTTGAACAAGAAGATGCAGGGATGGATATGATTTTGTTCCTCCGAATTCCGAGAGCTCAGTTTCTGATTCTGTCTGGGAGGACTCTCTCTGAAACTATTGCTAGAATGTACCAGTGTTTTCAGAGGGAGAAAGCTGAGGCATGTTAATCTCTCCTTTATTCTCACTGATGGGTTCGGAGCCGATCCTCTGCTCCGACACAGCCGTTGGCAAAGCTCAAGGTTTACCAGTAGCTCGAGACCAAACCCCTTATCCCATGATGCACTGCTGGAATTACCTCCGATCTAGTTTGCCGCTGCACAGATCTCGGTGTTCCAGATTGCTCGGACCAATTTTATTGGAAAGATTCTTCTATTCGCAAGTTTTAAAAACTTTTTTCTTGACTTTCATTCTGTTATGATAGTTTTATATATATATATATATATATATATATATATATATATATATATATATATATATATATATATATATATATATATAGATAGATAGATAGATAGATAAATATATAGATATATAGATATATATATATATATATATATATATATATATATATATATATGTTTAGATAAGTGCCCTGTGTTGGCTTTGTTTTTACCACAGAAGTGTTTCTAGTTAGCAGTTAAGTCTAGTACTGTTGGCCTTGTATTTAACTAAATTCTTAGTCAGTAGATGTTCTTCGTGTTTCACTGTTGCAGTCATTACATTTGGGTTATCCTGCTGGCAGGTTGCCCTCAGTCGGCCTGAATTCCAAAGTCTTGGGTCCTGCGTCGGTTGCTGTCGCCTCTTCCCTGACGTCAGGTCGTCAGGGGTATAAAAGATGCAGCCGACGCCATTTTATTCAGTCTTTCTTGATACGCGATGCCCGAAGCAGAAGCAGTTCGCAAGTGCCGGTCGGCCGACTCCTGAGATTTTCATGTTCGAGTTTCAGATCCGAAGTCTTCATTAAAAGCGAAGTACCCCATTGGGGAAACTTTTTTCTTGCTCCAGACCGATGTCAGAAAAAGTTAATAATTGTATTTCTTGTGGGAAGCAAATACCTCATAAGGACTTACTGTATTCCTTGCCTAGGCCCTGACCACGACGTTGCTAGTTGTCGGTTTTGTGCTAGATTTAACCGATGCACTATTAAGCGTCGGTACGATTTTGCATTAAGCTATTTTGGGCGAAGATTTAATTATACAATGTCGGATAGCCATCCGATTACTGGAGTTCACAAAAAACGCAAAGAAAAAGACAGGCAACCGAGGTCCAAAACCGACGGCGAAGCTTCTCCTAAGCAGGTCGCCGGTTCGCCAGTTCTCAGTGAGGTGCTTTCGCAGCCCCTGATGCCCGCTACTTTAGAGTCGCAGGCCGCTACCGACTCCCACATGGAGCCGGCCAGGCTGCAGGAAACTCAAGGTATTGGAGCCTCGGAGATTATTCCCTCAGATGGGTCCAGAGCCGCTGAGCAGGCATCAGCTTCTGAGGGTGTATTCAGACCTAAACAATTATATATTAAACCGACTTCAAAGGCTAAAACACCTTTAAAGGCAAAGAAGCAAGTTCACCAGCCACAAGGTCAGGCCTCCATGCCCAAAAAACAAATGCTCAAAATGGCCGAAGGCTTAATTACCTTGAACAGGGGTTCCCATCCCCCTCCTGATAAGAGGCCTAGGCAAGAGACAGACTATGAATCTTCAGATCAGGTTTCCATTTCTTCTGATTCCTCTTCTGATCAGGAATATTCTCTTCCCCCCTATGAGGATTCTGATGCTGAAGAATCAATTCCTTCAGCTTCTCCTCCTGAGGACTACTCTTTTGGGGAAACCTTGCATACCATGAGGGAGCACTTCCACTGGGAGAGACAAGATTTTTCAGAATCTAAGAAAAGGCTCAGAGACTTCCTTTTACTTCCTCAACACAGGCCTCTAGCTATTCCACCTGTGTTGGACATTGTAGATGATGTGTTCTCGGAGTCCAGTCTGACCCCTGACTCTTTACCTCCAGCTCCTGTTAAGCCGGACATATACTACAGGGTCCCTGACTCTCATAAATCCTACTACAGACCCAGAAACTATTTCTCAGGGTCCAAAAGGGGTCAAGGCTTCTACTGCAAAAAACCCTACCCCCTCTGATAGGGATTCTAGGGCACTGGATAGATGAAGAAAAAAGATTTACACATCTGGTACTTTGGCTACAAGGGCATTAAATTGCCAGTTTCATATGCTCAAATATCAGCGATATATCATGACATTGCTTAAACAGAAAATGATGGCAAATTCTGAATGTGCAGAAAACAAAGAAATACAGGATTTATTGCATGCAGCTGAACAAGTTGGAAAGCATACTTTGCAATGTGGTTTTGATTCTCTGGAGGCCTCCTGCAGGGCCGCTGTTACGGGTTCTGTCATTAGGAGGCATGTTTGGTTAAAAGAAGAAAATCTGCCTGACCATGTTAAAGCAAAATTATTAGATGCTCCTTTACAACATACCACTTTGTTTGGTGTTAAGGCAGAAGAGGTGTTAAAGAAAATGAAAGACAAAGCTAAATCTATGCAAACAGTCAAGGATTTCTTACAGGTACAGCCACCTAGATTTAGCAGACACTAGCCTACAAAGAATTGGTCCTTTCCAGTCTCAGACAGACCTCAAAGGGGCAGATCCAGATGCCCTAGAGGCAGATCACAGCCGCAGGGATCTTACAGGTCTAAGCAGTGGAGTGCCTCTACCTCCAAAGGTGGAGAGGACACATCACAATCATACAGGAAACAGTCCCAATGACTTCCCCCTGCCTGCACCAAGCACTTATCTTCTGGCAGCACCCTTGGGGGGAAAACTAGCACTTTTTTTCTCAAAATTGGCACATTATAATCCAGGACAAATGGGTTCTAGACATAGTGTCTCAAGGCTACAAGTTTCATTTCCATACCCTACCAAGGGCAAAGGGTTGACCAGACCTGCCAAAAGATCAATGGGCAGAGGCTCAAAAAACAAGTTACAGCTCTCATGGACATGAGGGCTATTCAACAAGTGCCTCAGCAAGAGCAGGGACAAGGATTTTACTCAAGACTGTTCTTGGTACCCAGAAAGGACCAAGCATGGAGACCAATACTGGACCTGTCTATTCTAAACACTTTCCTGGATATACCAAAATTCAAGATGTTGACCTTACAGCAGCTTCTGCCCATGCTGGGCAATAAGGCTTGGCTCGTGACTTTAGACCTAGAAGAGGCATACCTGCATGTCCCAATCAGACAAACATGCAGAAGATTCCTCAGATTCAAGGCTGGCTTAAAGCATTACCAATTCTCTGCACTGCCCTTTGGCTTATCTACTGCACCCAGGGTCTTCACAAAGTGCCTGGAACCAGTAATTGGTTACTGCAGACAGAGGAATACAGTTATATCCCCACTTGGATGACTGCCTCTTACAAGCAGAGAACAAGGACATTCTACTACAGCATCTGACGTTTGTGATAAGACTTTTAACATGCCTAGGGTACACAGTCAACAAAAAGAAATCAAAACTAGTACCCTCTCAAGAGATAATATTCCTGGGTGCAAGCTTAAATACAACTGCCCAGATGGCTTATCTCACTCCAGACAAACAAAGGCAACTGACTACCTATTTCAAGGAAATGGCAACAAAGGCCCAGTTATCTGCAAGAAAAATTCTGCAGGCTTTGGGCTTCATGGCATCCTGCATCTTACTAATTCCATATGCAAGACTGCATATGAGGAAAATTCAATGGTATCTAAAAAGTGTTTGGACGCAACATTGCCACAGTCTGGAAACAATGATTTCTCTAATTCCCTGCCTACAACAGGAGTTTCGATGGTGAGCAAAGGCTTTTCACCAAAACAAGGGACAGCCATTCTCACTACCCCCAGCCAGGCAGAGCCTAACGATGGATGCATCAGATTATGCCTGGGGGCATACATGGCAGGAAGAGGCATTCAGGGCACCTGGTCCACAAACCAAAAGCATCTACATATCAATCAAAAAGAGATGCTAGCTGTTCAAAATGCCCTGACAGCCTTCAAGGACCTACTTCATCCGGGACAACTACTGATAAAGACAGACAACACCACAGTCATGTGGTATATAAACAAACGGGGGCACTCATTCTTATCCCCTCTGCAGACTAGCCATGGCTTTATGGACACAGCATTGACTTACCAAGTTCATCTGCAGGCACAATTCCTGCCAGGAAAGGAAAACACTCTGGCAGACGAACTAAGCAGAAACCTCATGGATCCCCACGAGTGGCACCTGGATCCACAAGTCTTCAGCATGATAACAAAGAAATGGGGACGCCCGGACATAGATCTGTTTGCCTCCCCTCAAAACAATCAACTAAAAAGATTCTGCACAAGGACTTATCACAGACAAGCTTGGAAAGTGGATGCCTTATCTTTCAACTGGACAAACCTATCAGTATATGCCTTTCCTCCACTACCTCTTCTCCCCAAGATACTCCTAAAGGTCAGGCAGGAGAAACCAAAAATGATTCTGATTGCCCCAGACTGGCCACGCCAGTACTGGTATCCGATCTTAAGGAACTTGTCCTAATGTCCAGCCTGGACCTTACCTCAAATACCTCATCTACTGTCCCAGCAAAACAATTAGATTCTGCACAGCCAACTCAGGACCCTAAACCTGGCAGCATGGCGGATAATGTAACCATACAAACCACACCTCTCAGTAAAGCTGTGATGGATGTCATTTTAGAAAGCCAGAAGGCCTAGTACTAGAAAATCCTATGCTGGGAAATGGAAGAGATTTTGCGATTGGAACCAAGCTCAAGGAACTGATACAGCTGTCCCAAATATTCCTCAGATTTTGCAATATTTAACCAAGATGCTGGGCAAAGGCCTATCTTTCTCATCAGTTAAAATCCATGCCTCTGCCATTTCGGCTCATTACAATACAGAGCCACCACTCTTTTCTCATCCTTTATTAAGGCAGTACCTCAGAGGAGCCAAAAACGTAAGGCCTCCAAGGAGAACGCCTGTACCTGCATGGGACCTCAATTATGTCGTGGAAAAACTCACCTTACCTCCTTTTGAGCCAGCTGCTATTGCAGATTATAAAATTCTTATCTTTGCAAACAGCTCTGCTCCTAGCAGTAGTTTCAGCGCTACAGGCTCTCATGGCCATGGAACCCTTTATCATTTTTTATCCAGACAGGGTCTCTCTAGAACAAACCCTACATTTATGCTTAAGGAGGTATCCAGTGTAGCCCTTAACCAAACTATTAATTTGCCAACCTTTTGTCCAAATCCACAGAACAAGGAGGAGAAAATTCTGCATTCTTTGGACATATACAGACAACTTAGATTCTGCTAAAGTTTTCAGAAAGACAGAACAATTACTAGTGGCATATGCCACAGCATCACAAGGAATATCTCCAAGCAGACTATTTCAAAGTGGATAGGTTACTGCATTTGCTTCTGCTACTTGCAGCATGGCAAACCAGTGCCTAAGGGCATTAGGCCACATTCAACCAGAGCTGCAGCCACTTCTGCAGCCTTTCTCAGGGGAGTACCAACCAAAGACATTTTAGAGACTGCCACTTGGAGTTCAGTGCATACCTTTACAAAACATTACAATCTGCCTCTTTACTCTAAATCCAGGGCAGGCTTTGCCACTTAAGTTCTGCAGGGCCTCATAGCCACTCCTAATGCTGTTTAACTCCAGCCCCCCAACCATAGCTTTGGGACTTGACCCAAATGTAATGACTGCAACAGTGAAACGCGAAGAGCATAGTAAAGTTGTGTACACTTACCATAAATGTAGATGTTAGAGTGTTTTCACTGTTGCAGTCCAGGTTATCCACCCACCATCCCCCTTATTTTTGCTGGAACTTATCTTTACTTCTCTAATCTATACGACCTAGGTGGTGTATTTGCTTATAGATGAAGGTAAAGCTCATTTCTGGTGCATGTATGTTTTATTTGCATAAATTTAGCCTACCCTTTTGGGGGCACCTGACATCTGGGGCAAGAAAAACTGAATAAAATGGCGTCAGCTGCATCTTTTATTTATACCCCTGTTGACCTGACGTCAGGGAAGAGGCGACAGCAACCGACGCAGGACCCAAGACTTTGGAATTCAGGCCGACTGAGGGCAACCTGCCAGCAGGATAACCCAAATGTAATGACTGCAACAGTGAATACACTCGAACATCTACATTTATGGTAAGTGTACACAACTGTACTGTATTGCAATAGCTAATAGTTGCTTAGAGTGTGTTTTTCTCTATTTGTTTAAATTTAGGATGTCTGAAGAGAAAGAGAAGCAACATCCTAAGTCTGGCTTCATAAAATGTCCGGATTGTGGACAAAAAATGTCCGTCACTGACGGACACGTTCAGTGTGTCTGTTGTCTGGAGGCATTACACCTCCAAGACTCTCTTAGCATCTGTCACTCCTTCTCTTCCAGGGTACTTTTAGAGAGGAAGGAGGAAATTGGTGGATAGGGGCTTACTTCAGCACCCCTTCTCGGAAGCACTGGGTGACCAGGATGGTGCTAGTAAATCCTCTAAATCTTCAGGTGACTCCAAGTTATCTAAAAAGGCTAAAAAAATGGAGGGTGTAGGGTCATCGGTTCCAGTGCCTTCGGAACCGAGTGTCCCTTCCGTTCAGAGCCAGCTCACAGCTTTGGAGCCGGTTTCTGAGATTCCCTCATCTCCTCTGCTTCAATCGGCACCCTCGTTGCACTCCTCGAAGTCTTCTGTCAGCCTCTCAGATCTGGATATGGACCGGTTGGTGCAGAAGCTTTTACGAGCACCAGGCCTTGCCAAATTGTTGTCTGCTCCAACACCTCCGTCGGAACCGAAGACCATTACCCCGGACTTGACTGCTCCTCCTCCGAGCCGTACCGGACTTTCGGAGCCGGAGGAGTCCGACCTGATGATTGTTGAGCCTATGGAGCCGAGACCTGCACCTGTGTTATCGGTTCCAGCTACTCGGATGTCCTCTGCGCCGACCAGGGACTCTAGGACCTGACACTCTCCTGTCGGGTCCGGAGAGGATAGTCGTACCAATTTGTCGGTGCCAACTCTTCCTCTCAGGGCTTTGGATCAGATGAGCTTGGCTCCTACCTCGGGCTCGGAGCCCATGGCCTCTGTGTGGGAGGATTGGACGGTCCCTCTGGATCCATCTACTCCTTCTCGTCGGAGTCATAGTGCGTTTGATGCCATGAGGAGAGTCCTGTCTCCAAAGACATCAGCATCAGGTCTGGCTTCCTCCTCCCCTCAAGCGTCTGTGTCCACTCCTGCTTCTACTGGTCAACCCAAGCGTAGAGACCCTGAGCCTCAAGTAGCCCCACAGGGTGCCCCCTGCTCTTCTGAAATCTCCCCAGAAGCCCCCACTGAGGAGTTACCCAGGAAGAGACTGTGCAAGAGGAGGCACTTGGACTCCCGACAGGAGTCTTTGACATCTGACACTCTGAAGGGTCCCCTTGATCCCCCTCTGAGGATATCTCCTTTGCGGAGATATTAGAGATCCTTAATCAGAGGGGTGGTTGGCAGTCCAAAAGCCCTACTGATGAAGAGTCAGTGCTTTTGAAGGCTTTCGGGTCTCAACCTTCCACCTCTTGGGTGTGTCTGCCTTACGATGAGCTCATGGAGCTGATCTCTCATAAGGCGTGGGAGTCTCCGGAGGCCATGGAACCTGACCCTCGGAAGCCAAATAAGTTCATCTCTGCCCCCGTGGACAAAGCTTTTTTGACTAAGGGAGTGCCTATTGATGCCATGGTGGTGGCGGCAGCCACCAAAAAGGAAACATCTGAGACATCCTCGTCTATCCATCCTCCTAACAGAAATTCCAGGATCATGGATAGATATGGGAAACGAATGTTTAGTTCAGCGACGTTTTCCCTTCGATCACTGAACTACTTAACCCATTTTACCAGATTACAAAGAGAGATCTCCTGAAGGAGCTAGGAGATACTCTCCAGGGTACAGTAGCTGCAGGAGTTGCCAACAAAGTTACCACCCAGCTCGCTACCCTAAACTCGATTGTGAACTTGTCCATGCATCTCATATCTTACGCAGCTGATGGTTCGAGTAGGGCCGCAAGTTCAGGCATTGCTCTGCGTAGACAAGCCTGGATGCGTCTCTGTTCCTTTGCAGAGCCTTTCAAGTCTTCCTTTATCAACACCCCATTTGATGGCTCATCCCTGTTTCAGCCCAAGGTAAAGGAAACTCTAACCAGGTGTGAGCAGGAAGGAAAGACTCTATCTGCCGTCGGAGTCCATTTTTCTACCCCTACTTGGCCCTATCCCAAGGGCCCTAAGGGTGGAAAGATGTAGTTCCAAAAAGCCCAGGGAGCCTTTCAGGACATACGTGGCGAAACCCCCTCTAGAGGCAGAGGAGGGGGTTATAATGGAAGACGCCGCCCCCGTGGCAGGGGGGGGTCCGCAACAGCAGGGTGACAGAGGCCAGTTCTCTGGTCAGCCCTACCAGCGCTCCTGAAAAGAGACCAGGCTGTCCGGCTCTGGAGGCAGTCGGGGGTCGCTTATCTTTGTACCCAGAAGCCTGGCTAAGCATAACATCCGATACCTGGGTACAAAGCATCATTTCCAGAGGGTATTTCATACCGTTCTCTTCCCCTCCCACTCCTGACAACAGAATCCCAGATGTTCCACCCAGTCTCAGGGGACAAGCAACTATAGAGGTCCGCAAGTTGCTAGAAAAAGAGTCATCCAGCCAGTCCCAGCAGACCAAGCAGGATTCGGAACTTACTCAAGATTCTTTTTGGTTCCAAAGAAAACGGGGCTGGAGACCTATCTTGGACCTCGGCAGACACAACCAATTTCTAAAAAAAAAAAAAGAGAAGTTCAGAATGGTCACACTTCAGGCCATTCTTCCCTTTTTAGGGAAAGGCGATTGGATGTGCTCCATCGAGCTCAAGGACGCGTACTACCACATAAAGATGGACAGACACTCCAGAGATCACGTGCGTTTCCTGTTGGGAGCCAATCACTACCAGTTTCGAGCCCTGCCCTTTGGTCTCACTACAGCCACCAGAGTGTTCACCAAATGCATGGCAGTGGTCACGGCTCACCTGATGCGTCTAGGATTCCAAGTGTTTCCATACCTAGACGACTGGCGCCTTACCGCCACCACCAGGCATCAATTGATTCAGGCAACAGAATCTACTCTGACACTCTGCAGCCACTTAGGCATTACAGTCAACTTCGAAAAATCTGCCTTGTCGCCATCGCAGCATACCGTCTTTATAGGAGCAGAGTTAGATACCTCAACCACCACTCTACGTCTTCCAGTCGAAAGGGTCTCACTTCTTCGCCAACACATCAACTCATTGGTGTCAAAGAACAAAGCTACAGCCGCAGAGGTCTTGAAGGTACTAGGTTTGATGGCGGCAGCAATTCTAGCCATTCCACTTGCAAGGATGCATATGCGAATTCTTCAGTCACTTCTGTTCGCTCAATGGTCTTACCAGAAATTGCCAATGAACCATATGATTCTCATCACAAACTCTTGCAAGAGGGACCTTAGGTGGTGGTTGACGTCTCTTCATGTCACAATAGGATGACCCTTTGTGCCCCCCCCCCCCAGTAGCCACTGTGACCACGGACGCTTCCCTGATGGTGTGGGGGGGGGGGCATTTTCAGGGAAAGACTGCCCAAGGCACATGGACAGATCAAGAGTTACATCTGCATTTCAGTGTTCTGGAGTTGAAAGCAGTACTTCTGGCATTGTTGCCGTACTTTCAGGACTCTCTTCCTCTAGGGAAAATTGCAATTCATACAGACAACTTGTCAGTGGTCTGGTACTTGAACAAACAGGGTGGAACCAAGTCTTACCCCCTTTGTCGAGAAGCCCTCAGGGTATGGCAATGGGCTGTGTCATCCCAGCGTTTTCTGTTAGCAACGCACATCCCGGGGAAATCCACCATGATGGCAGACAAGCTGAGCAGGGCAATCTGGTTGCCTCACGAGTGGTCTCTCAACCAACACGTTGCGGACATGGTTTTCCACAAATGGGGCCAGACTTGCTGCGACCTGTTTGCCAGTCACATCAGTACCAAATGCAGAAGCTACTTTGCCCCAATACCACCTCCGGGACATCCCCTGAGAGACTCACTATTACATGATTGGCCTCCGGGTCTCCTATATGCATTCCCTCCAATTCCATTAATACCCAGGTTTGTACACAAAGCAAAGTCGCTGGGAAGGACTGTTATCCTTATAGCCCCCATTGGCCTCGACAGATTTGGTTCCCTTTTCTTCACCATCATCTGCTGGAGGATCCATGGATCCTGGACCCAGTTCCAGACGACCTGACACAACCGTCAGGGTACCTCCATCCTTCACTGCAGTCTTTAAAGCTGACTGCTTGGCTGATCCACTTCCCCAAATAGCCAGGCTTCAATGTTAAGTTGTCTATCTCGCCTTCATTCTTGCTGGATGGGTTCAGAGCCGATCCTCGGCTCCGACTAGGCCTTTTACTAAAGCTCGAGAGCTATTTACCAGCTCGAGGCCTCCCCTTATCCCACAATGCTAGGCGTCAGATATCCAGATCTCATTTGCCACTTCAGCTATGAGGTTGCTTTTTTTACCGGCTCCAGGTTGTATAATACTTTTACTGCTGTTTTACTGTCAGTGTTGTTGTTATATTTAGATATTCTTCTCTGTTAGTTTTATTAGATTGTGTAACCCCTTTAGACCCCACTTAGGATCTCCCTTTTTCTGTTGTTACAGAGTTTTCTTCCCTCCCCCCCCCTCCCGACCCTTTGGGGTAGTGGTTAGGCCTGTCTGTTTATAGTATTATATATATATGTATCTATATCTATCTATATCTATCTATACATATATATATATATATATATATATATATATATATATATATATATATATATATAGATATATATATATATATATTCGGATAATTTTTTATGTTAAGTTTTTGTTAGTGATAACTGTTGTAGATGTTCATCGTGTTACCCTGCTGCAGTCATCACACTTGGGTTATCCTGCCGTCAGGCAGTCCCGCAGTCAGCCCGAATTCCAAAGTCTTGGTCTGGCGTCGGTTGCTGTCGCTTCTTCCCTGACGTCAGTGCACCAGGGGTATTTAAGAGGCATCCAACACCATTTTCTTCAGTCTTTCTTGCCGCACGGTGCCCGAAGCAGAAGCAGTTCGCAAGTGCCGGTCGGCCGACACCTGAGATTTTCAATTTGAATTTCAGTCCGAAGTCTTCATTAAAGCTAAGTACCCCGTTGGGGAACATTTTCTTGCCTCAGTCCGATGTCAAAAAAAGTTAACAATTGCATTTCTTGTGAGAAGCAAATACCTCATAAGGACTATCATTCCTATTGTATTCCTTGCCTAGGCCCAGACCACGACATCACAGCTTGTCGGGTTTGCGCTAGGTTTAATAAACGAACTATCAAACGCCGTTTTGACTTCGCACTGCATTACTTTGGTAGGAAATTTAATTATATCATGCCATCGGAGCAGCCGACGACCGCCACTCATAAAAAACGCAAGGATAAGGACACTACACTCACCATTAAATCTTATGCTAAACTTAAATCTCCTTTAAAACCAAAGAAAACTGGGAGAAGACAGGCCCCAGGCTAGCAGAAGACAAACACAATGACTCTATCCTCAAACTACCAAGCAAATCTCTCCTGGCAACTTGCACATCATCACAAAAGACAAATGGGTTCTACACATTGTCTCCCAAGGATACAGGTTCCACTTTCATACCTTACCAAGGATCAAAGGAATGCCAAACCTGCCACCAAATCAATGGGCAGAGGCACAAAAATAAATTACAGCTCTCATGAACATGAAAGCCATTTAACAGGTACCTGCACAGGAGCAAGGGCAAGGATTTTACTCAAGACTCTTCCTAGTCCTAAGAAAGGACAAAGCATGGAGACCCTTTCTGGATCTTTCAATTCTGAACACCTATCTGCAAGTACCAAAATTCAAGATGCTAACACTACAGCAGCTTCTTCCCATGCTGGGCAAGAATGCTTGGCTAGTCACTTTGGACCTCAAGGAGGCATACCTTGCATGTCCCTATCAGACAAAATTGCAGAAGATACCTCTGCTTCATTGCAGGTTCAACCCATTATCAATTCTCTGCACTGCCCTTTGGCTTATCTACTGCGCCCAGGGTCTTCACAAAATGCCTGGCACCAGTAATTGCATACTGCAGACAAAGAGGAATTCAAATATACCCATACCTGGACGACTGCCTTATTCAAGCAGAAAGCAAGGACATTCTTTTAAATCATCTGGCATTTGTCAAACACCTTCTAAGTTGCCTAGGGTACACAGTAAACAAAAAGAAATCAAAACTAGTACCCTCACAAAACATAATATTCCTGGGTGCCAGCTTGAATATAATGGCCCAGATGGCTTTCCTCACGCCAGACAAGCAGCAACAGCTGTTTCAATATTTCAAAATAATGGCAACAAAGACCCAACTCCCTGCAAGAAAAATTCTGCAGGCCTTGGGATTCATGGCATCTTGCATTCTTCTAATACCATTTGCAAAACTGCATATGAGGAAATTACAATGGTACCTGAAAAGTATATGGACTCAGCACAGCCACAGCTTGGAAACAATGATACCACTCATTCCCTGCCTTCAACAGGAATTTCTATGGTGGGCACAGGCATGTCATCTCAACAAGGGTCAGCCTTTCACCTTACCCAAAGCCAGGCAAACTATGACAACAGATGTATCGGACTTTGCCTGGGGAGCACACATGGCAGGGCAGTGCATTCAGGGCAAATGGACTACAGATGAGACACCTGCATATCAATCAAAAAGAAATGCTAGCAGTGCAGAATGCCCTAATTGCTTTCAAGGACCTTCTACACCCAGGACAACTACTAATAAAGACGGACCACAGTTATGTGGTACATAAACAAGCAAGGGGGAACACATTCCTACCCTCTATGCAGGCAAGCAATGACCTTGTGGAACACTGCACTCTCTTACCAGGTTCAATTACAAGCACATTTTCTGCCAGGAAAGAAAAACACATTGGCAGACTACCTAAGCAGAATCATCATGGATCCACATGAATGGAAACTAGATCCACAAGTATTTGCAATGATACTTCAAAGATGGGGACGCCCAGACATAGATCTGTTTGCAAGCCCCCACAACCACCAACTTCAAAAATTTTGCACTAGGACCTTCCATCCACTAGCTTGGAAAGTGGACGCCCTCTCATTCAGTTGGAAAACATTAACAGTTTATGCCTTCCCTCCACTGCCTCTTCTAGCAAAGGTACTGCTGAAAGTCAGATTAGAGAGGCCACAAATGATACTTGTTGCACGAGACTGGCCACACCAACATTGGTATCCAATTTTAAAGAACATGGCCCACGGCCCACCATGGATTTTGCCACAAATTCCTTACCTGCTCACCCAGCGAGACCATCAGATTCTACACAGCCAGCTCAAGACTTTAAACCTGGATGCATGGCAAATTACCTAAACAACCAACCAACACCTTTATCCAAAGCTGTTATGGATGTCATTCTGGAGGCCAGGAGGCCCACCACTGGGAAAACTTATTCAGACAAATGGAAAAGATTTTGCGCCTGGAACCAGGCTAAAGGCCTAAACCCCCTTGATCCAAACATCCCTCAGATTCTACAATATTTGTCTGAGATGTTACACAAAGGACTTTCCTTTTCATCTATTAAGATCCACGCCTCAGCAATTTCAGCGCATTACAGAACAGATCCTCCTTTATTTTCACATCCACTCCTAAGACAGTTCCCGAGAGGGGCAAAAAACTTAAGACCACCAAGGAGAGTTCCAACACCTACTTGGGATCTCAACTTTGTTCTGGAAAAGCTTACACTGCCACCCTTTGAACCAGCTTTTTCAGCTGATTTAAAATTTCTTTCATGGAAAACTGCCCTACTGCTAGCAATAACCTCAGCTAGAAGAGTCTCAGAGCTACAGGCACTAATGGCAGTGGAACCTTTCATCATTTTTCATCGACAGAGTCTCTCTACGAACTAATCCTTCCTTTATGCCAAAGGTGGTATCCAGTGTGGCCCTAAAGCAAACCATTCACTTGCCCACCTTTTTCCCAAATCCCCAGAACAAAGGAGAAAGACTCCTGCACTGTTTGGACATTCACAGGCAATTACGTTACTACTTGGATAAAACTAAGTCTTTCAGAAAAACTGACCAGCTTTTTGTAGCCTATGCTACAGGATCACAAGGAAAAGCTATCTCAAAACAGACCATTTCAAAATGGATAGGACATTGCATACGTTTCTGCTACACACATAATGGGAAACAAGTACCTGCTAACATTAGGTCCCACTCCACCAGGGCTACAGCTACATCAGCAGCCTTTTTCAGGGGAGTGCCAAGCAAGGACATTCTGGAAGCTGCTACTTGGAATTCAGTGCACACCTTCACCAAACACTATCATTTACCTCTATACTCTAAGACTAGAGCTGGTTTTGCCACTGCAGTTTTGCAGGGCCTACTAGCTTCTTCTAACCCTGTTTGATTCCACCTCCCATCCTTAGCTTTGGGATTCTACCCAAGTGTGATGACTGCAGCAGGGTAATGCGATGAACATAGTACAGTTTTGTACCTACCATAAATCTACATGTTCGAGTGTTCACCCTGCTGCAGTCCAGGTTACCCTCCCTCCATCCCCTCTGAACTAGCTGAACTTATCTCTACCACTTCTTCCTATACTACCTCTGTGGTGTATTTGCTTGTGCCTAAGGTTTTTGTTTGATTTTTATATAACCATATATATATATTGCCTACCTATTGGGGGCACCTGACATCTGGGGCAAGAAAAACTGAAGAAAATGGCGTTGGATGCATCTTAAATATCCCTGGCGCACTGACGTCAGGGAAGAAGCGACAGCAACCGACGCCGGACCAAGACTTTGGAATTCGGGCCAACTGCGGGTCCGCCTGACGGCAGGATAACCCAAGTGTGATGACTGCAGCAGGGTGATCACTCAAACATCTACATTTATGGTAGGTACAAAACTGTACTTTATAGTGGTATTTTACTGTTAGTTCTAGTGCGTGTGTGTCTGTGTATAGTATTTTAAGCACTAGTTAAACTTCCCTTGGTATCTCTTTTATCATGTCTAAAGATACCAAGGTTTCAGGTTTCAAGAAGTGTGACTCGTGCTGTCAGAAGATGTCTCTGACAGACACTTCTTGTGTTTATTGCTTGGGCCTCCTACACCTGCAGGACTCTTGTTCGTTCTGTCATGCCTTCAGTCCGAGAGTCCTGCAGGAGCATAGGAATAAGCTCATTTTTAGAGGCTTGTTAAAGCCAGAAGGATCCCCGGCCAAGCCTTCGTCGGGGAAATCCTTAAAGCCCGCCAAACCGTTGGCTCCCTGTTCGGAGCCGAAGCCGAGCGGAGCTTCTGCCTCCTCGTCGGTTCTGGCCGGAACCGACACTTCGAGACCTCAGTCGGCTCCGACTTTGCTATCGGAGCCTTCTCTGAGCTGAAAGTGTTCGAGGTCCCCCTCTTTAGAGTCTGTTCGCTCGGCTCCCAGGTCCCCATTACTACAATCGGAGCAGAGCCATAGATCCCATTCCTCTCAGTCCTCCAGGCTATCTGATCATGACTTAGAGAGGGTGGTCAGTAGGCTCCTAAAGTCGCAGGCACTGGCCAAAATGTTGACTAGCCCTTCTCAACAGACTATGGCTATCCCTGTTTCTTCAACGGTTCCTCCTCCGACTCTACCACCGTGTTTGGAGCCAGAGCTTGTTGGGGTTCGAATCGTCGTCCTTGGAGGGATCCGGGTGCCAAGACTCCCTTGTCTGACCCCATTCTCCCTCTCGGCGCAGGTGAACTCGGCCCCGACATCGGCCTCGGAGCTGTCCCTCTCTGTGCCAGAAGAGGTTCACGTTTCTTCTGAGCTGGGACCTTCTTCTCTGCCTGATAGGGGCGCCTTTGAGGTCATGAGGAGCGTGCTGACTCCGGTGTCAGTTCCACGATCGACCCCTTCGGCTCCTCCCCCCATGGTGCCTGCGTCGGTCTCTGTCCACCCTCCTGACCCCAAGCGTGGAGAACAAGCCCTCCAGGTAGCCCCATTGGGTGTATCTTTCTCTTCCGAGGCCTCCCCTGATCTCTTAGAGGAGCCCCCTCGGAAGAGAAAATGTAATAGGAAGCATGTTGACGCCCCCGAGTCAGTCACCTCTGACACCGACTTGGAGGATTCGAAAGGGTCCCCAAGGTCCCCCTCTGAGGATGTCTCCTTCTCGGACATCCTTGAGATCCTTAAGCAGAGGGGGAACTGGACTGCCCTTAACCCTTCCGAGGATGAGTCGGTGTATCTGGGCGCGTTTGTTACTTGCCCTTCCACCTCCTGGGTGTCTCCGCCTTTCAACCTGCTCATGAAAGTAGTGGCTCGGAAGGCATGGACTGCCCCGGACACAGTGGAAACAACTCCCTGTAGGCCCACAAAATTCATTACAGCCCCGTCCGACAAACAGTTTCTTACAAAGGGTGTCCCTGTTGATGCCATGGTGGTTGCAGCAGCCACTAAGGAGTTGGCTGATCCTTCAGTGCCTGTCCATCCACCTAATAAAGAATCTAGGACAATGGACAGGTACGGGAAGCGGATGTTTTCTTCAGCGACCTTTTCCATGCGGTCGCTGAACTATCTGTGCCATTTCACCCGCCTTCAAAGAGATCTCCTTAAGGAACTGGGTGATACCCTTCAGGATCCATCTGCTGCAGGGTCTCAGGAAAAGATTAACTCCCAGCTGGCGACCCTTAATTCTATAGTCAAGTCCTCCATGCGGCTCATTTCTTATGCAGCCGATGGGGCGAGTAGAGCTGCAGGCACAGGTGTGGCTTTGAGAAGACATGCCTGGATGCAGTTATGTAACATTGCTGACCCCTTTAAGGCATCCTTCACCAGTACCCCCTTCAAAGTTTCAGCTTTGTTCGGACCACAGGTGAGGGATACCCTTACCAACTGTGAGCAGGAAGGCAAGACGCTCTCTGCCATGGGAGTCCGTTTTTCTACTCCCTCTAGACCATACCAAAAGGTCAGAAGAGTGGAAAAATGTGGTTTCGCAAACCCCAAGGAGTCGTGCCTGACGCATGTGGCGAGTTTCCCTCCAGGGGCAGAGGAGGGAACAACAGACGCCGCCCGAGGGGCAGAGGGGATCCGCAAAATCAGGGTAGCAGGGAATATTTTTCTGACAAACCCTTTCAGCACCCCTGAGGGGCTGCCCGACTGTCCACTCTCGGAGGCAGTCGAGGGAAGATTGTCACTGTACCCAGAAGCCTGGCGACTCCTCACACAAGACAAATGGGTACAGTCTATCATATCCAAGGGTTACAAAATCCCCTTTGTCCACACCCCCTTGCAAACAAACAGGTCCCTTCCAGATGTTCCACCCGGTCTAAGGGAACAAGCAGTACTAGAAATTTCAAAACTGCTAGAAAAAACAGCCATCCAGCCAGTCCAAGCAGACCAGCAAGGATCCGGGATTTACTCCAAGTTCTTTTTGGTACTAAAGAAAACAGGGGACTGGAGACCCATTTTGGATCTCAGCAGGTTAAACAAATCTGTTCAAAGAACGAAGTTCCGGATGGTCATGCTTCAGTCCATTCTACCCTTTTTGGGTCCGGACCTTTGGACGTGCTCCATAGACCTTCAGGATGCGTACTACCATATCAGAATGAACAGATGCTCCAGGAGGTGTCTCCGCTTCCAGCTGGGAGCCAGTCACTATCAATTCAGAGCCCTGCCCTTTGGTCTCACCACAGCCCCCAGGGTGTTCACCAAATGCATGGCAGTGGTTACGGCTCACCTGAGATGGCAAGGATTCCAGATGTTTCCATATCTAGACGACTGGCTCCTAACTGCTTCCACCAGGCATCAGCTAATCCGAGCCAGGGATTATACCATCCAAACTTGCTCCAAGCTAGGTATCTCTATAAACTTCAAAAAGTCTGTGTTGTTGCCTTGTCAATCTATAACCTTTATAGGTGCCATATTAAATACAAAAGAACTGTCGGCAAAACTTCCATTAGAAAGAGTATTAGACATTCGCCGACATGTTCAAACGTTACTACAGTGCAAGAGAATTCAGGCCAGATTTGTACTGAAAACCTTGGGTCTCATGGCAGCAGCAATCACATTACTTCCCCTGGCTCGTTTTCACATGCGGATTTTTCAATGGATGCTTCTTACCCAATGGTCCTTTCAACAGCTTCCAATGTCTCACAACATAATAATCACCCAATCATGCAAAGACCACCTTTCTTGGTGGATGGTCTCCTATAAGTTTTTCAGGGCAGACCGTTTGTACTTCCTCCTCCGGTTGCCATGGTGACAATGGATGCCTCCCTGATCAGGTGGGGGGGCATTTTCAGGGCAGGACTGTCCAGGGCACTTGGCAACCCCTAGAGTATCATCTGCACATAAACGTCTTGGAGATGAGAGCGGTACTTTTAGCGTTGCAAGCTCTTCAGGACTCTCTACCTACTGGGACTATTGCAGTTCAGACGGACAATATGTCGGTAGTGTGGTACATCAACAAGCAGGGCGGAACCAGGTCCTATCCCTTATGTCGAGAAGCACTCAGACTCTGGCAGTGGGCGATCTCCTCTCAATGGTTTCTGATAGCAACGCACATCCCCGGGAAGTCCAATGTCATAATGGACAGGCTAAGCAGAGCAATCCTTATGCCTCACGAGTGGTCTCTCAATCAGTTAGTAATGGACAAAATTTTCCGCAAATGGGGTCAACCTTGCTGCAACCTTTTTGCAACCCCTCTCAACAGCAAGTGGCAGCGACTTCTTCACTCTGTTTCCCCTCCCAGGCCATTCCCCCAGAGACGCTCTAGTTCACGATTGGCCCCGGGGTCTTCTCTATGCATTCCCTCCTTTTCCCTTAATTCCAAAACTGATTCAGAAAGCTACCGCTTTGGGATCCAGGATAATCCTCATTGCTCCTTACTGGCCTCGACAAATTTGGTTCCCATTCCTGCATCGTCACCTGCTGGAGCAGCCCTGGAATCTGGACCCAGTGCCAGACCTCTTGATCCATCAGTCGGGCGGGCTGCACCAATCCCTTCACTCTCTCAACCTCACAGCTTGGTTGCTCCACTTCCACCCTTAGCCAGGCTTCCACATATTTCTCAGCCAGTGCGTGAAATCATACTTTATTCGCACAAACCTTCTACTAGGAAGACTTATGCTAGTAAGTGGAAACGTTTTTCTTTCCGGGCAGAGGCTAGAAAGATAGATCCCTTTACAGCCCCTGCCCATAATGTTTTAGATTTTTTGGCGGAACGTTTTCGAGCAGGTTCCTCATCTGCCACCATTAGGGTCCAATTGGCTGCTATCGCAAATTTTCACGTTGGCCTATCATAGTCCAGTATCATGTCCCACAAACTTTGTAAGGCCTTTCTTAAGGGGACTATTTTACTTAGACCCCCGGTTAAAGATCCCCCCCTCCATGGGATTTGAACTTGATATTAACTTCATTGATTCTCCCTTCTTTTGAACCTGCAGCTTCTTGTTCCTTAAAGTTACTCTCCTGGAAGACTCTCTTTTTAGTAGCCATCACCTCAGCCAGAAGAGTATCGGAACTTCAAGCCCTTTGTATTCATCGTCCTCATCTTATTTTTCACAAAGATAGAGTTTTACTCAGGACTAATCCTTCCTTTTTACCCAAAATACCCTCAGAGACAAATCTCAGTCAGGCTATTGATCTTCCTGTCTTTTTTCCTAATTATTCAAACATAGCTGAACAAAAGTTACATTATTTGGACGTTCACAGGCAATTACGTATTTATTTGGATAGGGCCAAACAGTCAAGAAAATCAGATCAACTCTTCCTATCCTATGCTGAGGGCAAGCAGGGCCTGCCAGTTTCTAAGGTAACCTTGTCCAGGTGGCTGGCCTCTATTACCTTGATCTACCAACTGAGACATAAAGAACTCCCTACAAAGCCAAAAGCTCATTCCACCAGAGCATTGGCTACGTCGGTAGCTTTTCAGTCTAGACTTCCTATGGAATCTATTTGTGCTGCAGCCACATGGGCCACTCCTCATACCTTCATTTTGCATTACAAGTTGGATATGGCCTCCAGGAGTCTAGCTGATTTTGGTTCCACTGTGCTCAAGAGTCTGTTTCGATGAGCCACCCAGGGCTAAGGTGCTAGGGACGCTGTCCCATCCAGCAAGAATGAAGGCGAGATAGACAGCTTAACATTAAGAAGTTATGTACCTACCATAACGTTCCATGTTAGTTGTCTTCATCTCGCCTTCTTTCTTGCGTCCCACCCTCCATCCCTCTAGCCTGGTTAGGACTGAGAAGAATCCCTTTTGAGGCCTTCTTCCTATGGTTGACCTTTTTTTAGGTTACGTCGTCCTCTGTTTGTAGCACTGTAGGTAAACCTTTGGTGGGAACAAGTGTGTTTTTTCCATGGTTTTAGCTCTTCCAAACGAGATCTGGATATCTGACTCCTAGCATTGTGGAATAAGGGGAGGCCTCAAGCCGATAAATAGCTCTCAAGCTTTAGTAAAAGGCCGAGTCGGAGCCGAGGATCGGCTCCGAACCCATCCAGCAAGAAAGAAGGTGAGATGAAGACAACTAACCTGGAATGTTATGGTAGGTACATAACTTCTTATTCCCTCTCAGGTGACACAAGACAAATTCTATTGTCTTCTCATAAGCCATCCACCAGAAAACTATATACTAGCATACAAAAAATTGACCCTTTCTGAGCTCCTTTGTCATCCATTCTAGAGTTTTTGACAATGATTTTTAAGGAAGGAGCAGCAGCTGCCACAGTTCGGATTCAGTTAGCTGCCATATCTAATTTCCACCTTGGATTGGATGGGTTAAATATTATGGCCCATAAGTTATCTAAGGTTTTTCTCAAAGGTGTTTTTCACATGAGGCCTCCTGTCAAAACTCCTTATTCTCCTTGGAATTTGAATTTTATGCTATCTCAAATAATTCTTCCCCCCTTCGAACCAGCATCATCTTGTGATCTCAAATTTTTTTCCTGGAAAACTATTTTTCTAGTGGCCATTACTTCTGCCTGCAGAATGTCAGAACTTCAAGCATTATCTATCAGACCTCCTTATATGATTTTCCATGTTGATAGAGTCTCTCTCAGAACAAACCCCTCCTTTTTGCCTAAAGTCTGTTCTGAGTCTAATATCAATCAAGTCATTGAGTTGCCAATCTTTTTTCCCAACCATTCCAACAAATTAGAATACATGCTGCACAAACTTGACGTGCACAGACAGCTCAGATTTTATCTTGATAGAACTAAGGATGTTAGGAAATCAGATCATCTTTTTGTATCCTTTTCGGAGGCCAAAAAAGGTAGACAAGTAGCTAAAACAACCCTTTCAAAATGGTTATTGGATTGTATCTCATTTGTTCATGCAACTTCTAAACATACCTTTGCCACACAAAGTAAAGGCTCATTCAACCAGAGCCGTTTCTATGTCTTCTGCTTTTCAAGCCAAATTGCCCCTTGATAACATTTGTGTTGCAGCCACTCGGTCTAAGCCTCATACTTTTATCACTCATTCCAAAGTGGATAAGGCCTCCAGGGACAGGTCTTCTTTTGGTCATACGGTCCTGAAAAATGTACTCCCGTGAGCCACCCAGGATTGTGGGTGCTAGGGACGCTACCAATCAGTGAGAATAAACGGCGAGATTTAACAACTTCACATAAAGAAGTTATGTACTCACCATAACGTTCCATGAGAGTTGTTTATCTCGCCTTTATTCTCGCTTCCCTCCCTCCATCCCCCTCCTGGCTGACAGTTGACCTAGAGGCTAGTATCATCCTGGTTGTTCAATACGTCTTCTTTCTTGGGGAGTGCACCCCTTACAGGGTTATATATACACGCAGCAAACAAGATCTGAGGTAATTCCAGCAGTGCATCATGGGATAAGGGGCTTGGTCTCGAGCTACTGGTAAACCTTGAGCTTTGCTAACGGCCGTGTCGGAGCCGAGGATCTGCTCCGAACCCATCAGTGAGAATAAAGGCGAGATAAACAACTCACATGGAACATTATGGTGAGTACATAACTTCTTTTTATCAATTGTTACAGAAGGATTTTCCAGAATCCATACCCATTACTCCTGTTTTGATTGCTTTAGTGGATTTATAAAAGTTCATGGTTTTAAATTTTTTATCCTTTTCGAAACCCTGAAGACGAGAGAACTAGCTATAGCTTTACTTGATCCCACTGCTGCGTAACACTTAGTTAATTCTAATCCCACCCTTTCTGATAAGGATGGGAAAATTATTGATAGTTATGGAAAAAAGGTATGCACTTCTGCAGCTTTGATTTTCAGAATTTTGATTTGTCAAACTTGTATGTTTGTTTTGACAAATTGTGAAAGTATGATTGTTTTTTCTACAATTTCTTCTTGGGAGGAAAATCTGTTTTAAATAACATTAGTTTCTTCTACTGCACAAGTAACACTACTCATTGTTTAATGTGTAGATGACTTCTTAATACTTCTTCGAGGGCTGTGGCAACTAGTACTTTTTTTTAAGGAAGTTTGCATGGCTGCATTCTCAGAACCTCCCAGATGTTAAAAATGGAATTTTATGTTCTTACTAGGATAGAGATTTTAGTGCTTTGCTCCTCTGCTGCAGATGTCATCAAAAAGTGTGATGGAAGGGACAAGCTGATACAGAGAATCTCTAATTTTTCAGCCCTCCTTTTTCAAAATGTCCAAGGGATTTTCTGTCTCCTCGTCCATTTTTTTGCCAAAAACAGAATAAACAATGTCGCTTGTTCATCTCTAACACATATAACAAGAAGGCTGGGGTTTTCGTTTAAATATGTTTTAATACATAGAAAGACATTAGGATGGATAGCATCATCATTAAATATGAACAAACAAGTTTAACAGACCTTACTTAACATACATACATACATACATACATACATGCTTACATCTCAACTGCTTACTACAAAATGACAGTCTAGCTTGCACATGCTCAGTATTTATACACTTCTGAAAGCCTTTGGATAGCTTCTTAAAGGTACATACACACATTGATCTACATCCTCCCTGTTAAAAAGATTGCCCTTTGAAAAAACAATATTCGAGTTGGACATGCATTACTATATACATTGGAAACAAAATGCAATATTCATGTCCAAGTTGCTTTGCATCTGCTACAGGGTTTAGATGTGTGACCATATCTCCTAACATAATAATCTGGACCAAATTTAGCAACAGGGACAGTCTGCAATGCACAACTCGTATCAGGAACGTCTGGATTCATCATAGGAATGGGAATGTCCTCTAGAATTGGAACACCGGACAACGCACTGTGAGATGGCATTCCATGTGCTGTGGTATAGGCTCGGACACTGGTCTTGAATGCTTCCGATTCTGCCTAAAAGCTGTTCCTCCTGATTCCATAGTGGATGCTCTCAGCTGCGGACCAATATTCACGACCCCAATCTGATCATAACCTGTGGATATTTGTACCCTTACCACTTCACCTTCTTGTAGTAGATTGAGTGGTTTGCTGGTCTTATCATCGCAGGACACATAGAACCAACAATTGACTAATGATTGGTAATGTGGTTCTGGTTTGTCTCGACAGAAGTCTCTGAACGGGTGAACCAAGATGTTTGTCACGAGGAACATTTCTGAGATTCAAGAAATTTGGGAAAACATCACTATTGTCTCATTTTGACTTATAGAATCTGTTTTAAACTTTGAACTGCACATTCTGCCAAACCATATGACTGCGGGTACTCTGGACTACGGGTGACGTGAGTAAAGTCCCATTATTCAGCAAATCTTTTGAATTGTTGGCTTGCAGACTGCGTACCATTGTCGGAAGTAACTGTGTGGGCTACCATGCACAGCAAAATGATGCTTCATCTTAATAATGGCAGTACTGGATGCTAGGTTGGGAAGTAGGTCAATCTCAAACCAATTGGAGTAAAACTAATTGGAGTAAGACCAAACACTAACACCAAATGTTGATCATTCCACTCAAAATGTCTGTGGCTGCTGTCGAACAAGGTAGTTTCAGAATCTGATAAAGCTGAAGTGGTTCCTTCTGTTGATGTGGCTTAGTACTGTTACACACTGAACAAGATTAAAGTGCTCTCTCAGTGTCTTGTGACATAGATGGCCAAAATACTAGTTCTCTCACTTCTTTTGGTAGAATCTGCTCCTGGGTGACCACGATGCAAGATAGTAATGTTCTCAGGTTGCAAGGAATTTGAAATAATCACTTTTGGACCTTTCATAATGATGCCTTTGTCAGCCAAAATCTCATTTCTGTATGGAAATAAAGGTTGCAGTTCTTGAAGTAAACTAGATTGCTTTGACGGCCAATCTTGACTGATAAAATGAATGAGCCTGTGTAAAACTGGATCCGTGGCTGTGTGATCTCTCAACTCATCAAGATGCGTGGAAGCAAAATTTCTCACTTCCATTACTTCAAAATCAAGATTCTCATTCTTGTGCTGTTCTGTGGTACAAAATCAAGGTTCTTGTTCTTGTGCTGTTCTGTGCGATCTGGATAATGTATCAGCAAGATAAAGAAGTTTGCCTTTCTTGTAGAAAAGATTGAAATTGTACTTTTGCAATCTCAGCATCATACGTTGCAGTTGGGCTGGGGCTGAATGCCTAGGCTTTCTCAAGATAGTGACTAAGGGTTGGTGGTTTGTTTCAATCTGGATAGGTCTACCATAAACATAATCATCGAACTTCGAACATGCAGACACAATTGCCAAAAGCTCTTTCTTGATCTGGGCATACTGCGTCTCAGTTTGGGTAAGAGTTCTCGATGCTTAAGCAACAGGTTGATCCTCTTGTAGAATGACTGCACCTAGACCAAATTTTGAAGCATCACAGGAAAGTGTTACTGGCTTGTGAACATCATAGTGTCTCAATGTTGGTGGACTTGCAATTCTCTGTTTCAGGACTTCACATGCTTATTGGTGTTGCTCTAACCAAGACCAGGATACAACTATACGTGACAGCTCTCTGTGTAGTGCTGAAAGTTGGTTCAAGTCTGGAATGAACTTGCCTAGGTAGTTGACCATGCCAAGAAACATTGCAGGGCTTGAACATTATCTGTTGCTGGCATCTCAAGAATGGCTGTTTGTTTTGAAGGGTCTAGTCGTAGGCCTATACTTGTAAATAAATGACCAACATAAGTAGCTTCTTGTACCTTGAACTTGCATTTCTGTGCATTGAGATTAAGATTCACTTGACATGCCCTTTCCAGAACTTTTGTGAGGTTTCTGCCATGTTCTGCCTAATTACATCCTCCTACCAGTGTGACGTCTACTATAACAACACAAGGATACTCAGAAAAAGTTTGTTTCATTGCAGGTTGCAAAACTTCACTTGCAGAATTTATCCTAAAGACAAAAAGCCAGCACCAAGGTGTATAAAGTTTAACTTTATTTTGAAGTTATCACATCAAGACCGGTTTCGGCATAAGTTTCAAGCCTTCCTCAGTGTAATCATAAGTGAAAATCACCACTCCTTATATACACACGCCCATCTATTAAAAAAGAAACCTCATTGGCTGTTCACAATACTTCATTTAATCCAGGAGGAATTAAAGCACCTAGCTTAATAAGCCATCTTTTTTCTTTACTGTTAACTATATTGTGCCAGCCAGTTTTATTTGTTCTATCCCCCTCAATGATATCAATGATAGTGAATCTAAAAGATGCTGAGGGATGATTGACCACATGTTTGTTTGGTGCATTTGTATGCTTTTTTAGTTTGATGTCACTTAGATGCAGACTGACCCTAAGTTTCACAGGCCTGGACGTTTGGCTCACATAGAAGGCCGAGCATGAAGAGGTGGCTAGGTATATACCCCAGTCAGATGAGCAATTAGCACAAAATTTGATATTGTAAACTTGACTGGTGTTACAACTACTGAACATTTTAGTCTGAGTTTATTGCAATGTACACAGTGGCCCCAACTATAACATCCCTGAAGTAAATCACCCATTAAAGTGGACTGTATGGTTGGGGCAACCACCTGGGCTCCCACCTTATAATGGTTAAAGTGGGATGCCAGCGTCTTTCCCCTCCTAAACCCAAATCGACATTTGTCCTCAATCAAAGACCTGATTTTCTCATCTGACTGTAAGATGTTCCAATTTTGTTGTACCACATCACAGAAAATGCCTGTGTTACGCCCATATGTAGTGATCAATCTGATAGGGGCTGACTCGTTAGATGTATGTTCATATTGTAACAATTCCTGTCTGGCCATACTACTTACCTCCCTGCATGCCATAGTAATCACTCCAGGTTTATACCCACGTTCCTTAAATCTCCTGACCATATCTGTTTTATGATGGTCATATTTGTCACTACCAGAACAAATGCGTTTAATTCTCATAAATTGAGATTTTGGTATATTGTGAATGATGTGGCAGATGGTAGCTTGACACATGTAGGAGGGAATTATATTCAGGAAATTTGCAGAATACCTGTGTATTCAAAGTTTCATCCACATTTTTGGTAACTAAAACATCCAAAAACGTGATTTGGTTAAGATGCTGCTTAATATCAGAGCTTTGGCCGGCTAACATCTCCCTTAAATCAGCTGGACGTATAAGTGAATTTAAGTACACTTTTATCTGCTCTTTTGCATATAGTACTGTATTTAATTTATTTATTTGTGTTTTTCACTGAATATTAACTCAACTGAAGTTGTGGCTGTCTCTCTACAGAGTACTTTTTAGAATTTCTGTGTAGCCATTGATAGCAGTGGGGGGTAGTTCCAGCTCATCACTGACATCCTGTCTTGCCTTATATAAGTGGTACATTTTGAGTTATCTCTGCTTAATATCAGAGCTTTGGCTGGCTAACATCTTCCTGAAATCAGCTGGACGTATAAGTGAATTTAAGTATACTTTTATCTGCTCTTTTGCATATAGTACTGTATTTAATTTATTTGTGTTTTTCACTGAATAGTAACTCAACTGAAGTTGTGGCTGTCTCTGTACAGTTAGTTTTCCATCCACCCTCCCTGTTCTTGTTTTGGTATTAATGTTGGTGGCTTTGAAATTGCCCGCCCCTCTTGTAAATTTGTATTTGGATACTCCTGGGTTCATCTCATTTGCTCACTCAACTGAGTGCACTGAGATCGTATTCTGATTTCAGGCACTCCTACTGTGTACAAAGAGAGCATTTGGGAAGGACAACCCCTGTAGCCTCTTAATCCTGCTCTGCCCCCCCCCCCCAAAAAAAAAAAAAAATATATATATATATATATATATATATATATATATTAATTATTCATCTGCTTTTACTGTAACTGTCTTAGTTGCTCTTCTGTGTGCTGTTATCTGTTCATTTGCTCTTACATTGCACTTATTACTGCTTGTTAGTAGCCTTCTAATTTACTGCCTTCTGCACTTGTTTTTTAGTGATTTGTTAATTTAATTGCACTTATTTGAACTGTATTTGCCGTAGTGTTGCTACACGCTCGGGTGTGCTGGCCTGCACTTGTATTTACTGCTGTTTTAGCTGCTTTTCTGTAGCAAAAAAAAAAATTCTAAGCTTGTTCCTGCCTTTCCTGTAACTAGTCAAGTCCAGATACACACTTTCTGTATCAGAACTGTTGGTATGCTTCTGAGCCCCCTAAGCCTTTCTGTGTTGGAGGGAAGCCTTCTAGCTTATCAGTGAGAGTGGTGAACATTAGGTAGCCTATCTACCACAGGAAGATGGCCCTGAAGTTGTAGTTCATTGGCCGTTTGGGCAGTTTTTCCATCTCTTTCTACTTTCTGGTTAAAAGCCCGTTTTGCGTTTGGTCCCCGCCTTTCCTATAACTAGTGTAATCCAGGTACAAATTTCCTGTATCCAGGACTGTTGGTAAGCTTCTGAGCCCCCCAAACCCTTCTGTGTTGGAGAGAAGCCTTCTAGCTTATCAGTGGGAGTGGTAAGCACTAGGTAACCTATCTACCACAGGAGGAGTGGTTTCTGGCCCAGAAATTATAGTTTATTGGCCGTTTGGGAAGCTTTTCCATTTCTTTCAACCTTCTGATTTAAAAGCCTGTGTTTGCGCTTGTTTCCTGCCTTTCCTGTTACTAGTCTAGTCCGGGTACAGATTTGCTGTATCCAGGACTCTTTGTAAGCTTCTGAGCCCCCCAAGCCTTTCCGTGTTGGAGGGAAGCCTTCTAGCTTATCAGTGGGAGTGGTAAGCACTAGGTAGCCTGTCTACCACGAGAGGAGAGGTTTTTGGCCCAGAAATTGTAGTTTATTGACCATTTGGACAGTTTGTCCGTCTCTTTCAATTTTCTGGTTTAAAACACCACATCTGTGCTTGTTTCCCATCTTTCCTGTAACTAACTTACTGGGTAGCACTATAAAGCTTTAAACTGATTACAAGCCTTCTAGCTTAGGAGATGGACTTTGGAGTGATTAAGTATCAGTTTTCTGTACTTTCTTGCTGTACTTAACTGTTTACTGCCTAAACACAGATTTTCCAGCATTTATTGTAATTTAAAAGCTTGTTTTTTTTCACATATTGTACTTATTTGACTGCCTGCACTTTTAAAAAGTTGTTTCTTGTTTAAATAATTTATTTAACTATTGTAGGCTACACACTAAAGTGCAATAGCCTTTTCTGATCGTTTGTAGTCGTTTAAAGTTGTTTTAAGTGTATTTTTTTTACTGTATTTGCTCATCTTTTCAAAAAAAAAAAAAACAAAAAAATTCCTTGTTTCCCGCCTTTCTAAGCTAGTATAGTCCAGTTTTCAGGCTAGTGCTGAATTCTGGGCTGTGATACTAGTTTCTGAGTTGCCCGTACCTTACTTGGATAGAAGGAAGTTTCTCTGTTTACTGTAAGAGAGGGGAGCTTTGAGCAACCTATCTGTCCCTGGAGGAGTGGTTCCAGCCCAGAAGTTTGTAGTTTATTGGTCATTTTGGGCTAATTTCTATCTCTCTCATTTCCCTACTATAAAAACCGCGTTTGCACATTTTTGCGCACCTGGCAGTGTCTGTTGGCTACGGTTAAATTATTCCCGGCTCCACTTAGTCTCCTCTTCAGTTTTTCCCTTGAAACTAGTCTAACCTCTCAACTTAAACACTCAAAAAGCATCTTACAGCCCAGCACTTGCTCAGACCTAATAGCAAGCACTAATATACCCTGACACTGATTGTCCAGCAGGGCAGGGCTCTTTATTCACCCCTCACCAACCAAGCGACTAAGCAGCTCACCCTACTATTCAGGCATGACCAAAGGGTAACTTCAGGTGCACTCTCCAGTCCAGCTGGTGAATCTGGGTATCCTGAGGCAATGTTACAACTGCCTCATGTACACAGACAACCCTCTCCTCCTACCACAAAACACTAACATATGCGAGAGATGCAATTATACAGCCAAACTGGAAGCTAAGCTATCTCCACCCAAGACTGGAACAGACAGAGGAGAAGGTTAACACTTGCACCACAACTCCAACCGCCCACAGACTTACTAAAACAGCACTGGCAAAAAATTCACTTAAATACACAAAATCATACTCTGAGGCTCTAAATAAAAACCTGCAAAAGCATCAGAGACCTCCAAAGCAGACACACAAACAACCTGCACTTCCCGTCACAAACCAGACAACACACAAAACACAAAATCAGTCTGCCACACAATCACAGCCCTTAAGGCGAAATAACAAACCTAACACACTTGTAATAGGTGACTCTATAGTCAGGCACACTGACGTCCCACTCACTAGGCTGGATAAGCAGAAGGTTACTGTTAGCTGCCTGTCAGGAGCCAGAATCCGCCACATAACACAAGCACTCAGGTCACTCGAGAACAAGTACAAATATGACTCTGTCATTGTTCATGTTGGTGTGAGTGACCTGAGACGTACCTCCCTGGACTACATGAAAAGAGACATGAAAGAGCTCTCTCTGATCATGTAGCCCAGGCTGGTATGACCCTGACCCTGAATAGCATCTTGCCCTCTCCAAGAATGATACCTCAGTATAAAGAAAGTGATCAGTTTCAACAATTGGCTAAGCTTCTGGTGTAATTCAAACGGGATCCATTGTCTGTCAGCCTGGGATGACATGCTTGACAAGCCGTGTTGCTTCGCAAGAGACGGCTTGCACCTGTCACCCCTAGGCTTTCGAATACTGGCCAAGGCTCTTGCTGCCCCCATAGTGCCTTTTTTAGGCAAGGCTCAAAAGTCAAACCCACCTCCGTAAACAGCACAATTAACAAAAAACTGAGGGTTATGCTACTCAGTGCCAGGAGTTTAAATCTCAAAATGCATGCACTCGAAGCACTCCTCAGTATGGAGAACGTCAAAATCTGTGCAGTAAGTGAAACCTGGTTCAAGGCTCCAGAGAGCACCCCAGCACTACCGGGCTACAACTCATACCATACGTTTCGGCCACAGAACATGGACAGAAACACAAAAGGAGGGGGTGTTATCCATATTCATCAAGGATACCTACACCTCCAGGTTAGTGGCGCAGCATGATACCTCTGAGATCATCCATGTGCAACTAACATCGGGCAAATCTGCAATGCAAATTGTGGCCTGCTACAGATCACCCTCCATGACCCATAACCACCACTCCATCTTTCTGGAGACACTGGAAAACATGAAAGTCCTACCAAACACCCTGATATTGGGTGATTTCAATTACCCTACCATTCACTGGGAAAACTACTCGAGTACAAATTCCCAGGCCCAGCACTTCCTGGAATTCATCAACTCAAACTCCCTGGATTAGCTAGTAAACTCCCGTACCAGAGGTGAAAACATATTGGACCTGGTCATCACCAACATGGGTAACAGATGTTCCACACCAGAGGTCAACCCGTCACTGGTTAGATCAGACCATAAACTAATCACTCTGGATGTCCACACCCCACCACCACCACCCCCTCCCAACTAAGGAAACCACAGTAAAACGTTTTTCTAAAGCAAACTTCACCTTACTTAAGACAGAGGTGGTACGTTTCACAGCCCCCACGCTAAAGGATAACGCTTCCCAAGATGCAGAAACCTTTACAAATGCACTCTGTGAGCACCTACAAGGATGCATGGATCGTGCCATCCCTAGCAAAACCAAGACTCGAGGAAACCAGTTTGGTGGACCCCCTGCAATAAACCGGCTATGCAATAGAAGGAGGAAACTAGTTCAGAAAAAAAGCAAATCCCAAGAAGGAAAGACATCCCTGATCAGTATCCGTAAGAAACTGAGGTCCCTCATGAAATCATCCAAGGCTAACTTTGAAAGAAAAATACAAGGATTTAAACGATAACCAAAAAGCCTTCTTTAGCTATGTTAAGAATCTAAGTGGCAACTCACAGATATGCACTGAACGAATGCAATATAGCACAAAATATACTGAACCTACTGATATTGCCAGCATCCTGGCAGATAGATTCAGTGCAAACTTCACCCCCCTCTCACCTCCAAAAGGGCCCACAACAATATCGGAAAAGTGTAGTGTCCCAAAAATCATAGACGCACAGGTGAAAGCCCTTTCAAAAGCCAAAGTCACAGCGTCAATGGGACCAGATGGTGTCCCAGGCTGCGTCTTGTATGAACTACAGAACGAACTAACCCCCCACCTAAACACGCTGTTCAACCCCAGCCTCTCCCCAGGCTATGTGCCCATAGAATGGCGCACAACAGTGGTTATTCCTCTCCACAAAGGGGGGGGGGCACAACTGACCCTGGTAACTATAAGCCTGACTAGCCTGGTCTGCAAGGCTATGGAGCGCATAGTCATGGAACTCATTAATAAAGACATTGGGAACCTCCAAACACTTGACCCGACCCAGTTCGGCTTTAAGGGCAGATCATGCCTACTAAACCTGGTTGACTTCTTCGAGACAGTCACCAAGGCCATAGATGAGGGAAAGGTGGTTCACACAGCCTACCTTGACCTCGCCAAGGCTTTCGACACCATTCCCCACTCTGGTATTACAGAAAAACTCACCAGCCTGAACATAAACCCCTACGTCACGAGATGGGTTGCCATCTGGCTTAGACAGAACTCTCAGGGTAGGAAGAGCAGGCTCCAGGTCCGGCTCTAAACCAGTCACAAGTGGTGTCCCTCAAGGCTCAGTCCTGGGACCCCTACTGTTCGGCATATACTTCTCAGAAGTACAGGCAAACACAGGAGGACTATGGCTAACCAAGTTCGCCGATGACTGCAAACTGGGAGCCATAATTGACTCCCTGGCTGACACGGACCTCCTCCAAAAGGGCCTTACTGAGACGGACACTTGGTGTCAAAGTCATGGCCTCAAGCTAAATGCCAAAAAATGCATAGTCATCCCATTTGGGAAAAACAAAACACCCACGAATTACCACATAGGTGGCAGCCCCCTTAATACAGAAGAGGAAATAAGAGATCTGGGAACCCAGTTAGATAGTAATCTCTCCTTTGACAATCATATTGCCAAAGTAGTTAGGAAATCCTTCTAGGTGGCCCATCTAATTACTAAAGGGTTCGCATCTAGAAATAGAGGATGTTCTTCATCTCACATTGTTGCAGTCCTTACACTTGGGTAGTCCGCTGTCCTCGGTCGGCCCGAATATCAAAGTATAAGGCTGACGTCGGTCAAGGCGCATTTGACTGACATCAGGACGTCAGGGTACAAATGCGCATGACCGACGTCATATCCTCCGTCTTTTTTGCCGCATGGTCCAATGCAGAAGCAGCATTGCAAGTGCCGGTTGGCATTCTGAGATTTTTCGATTTCGAAGTTTCAGACCGAGTTCAAAGTTGGCTAAGTACCCCGTTGGGGAATATTTTAGTTTTTTCTTGCCTCAGTGATTTACCGGATGTCAGAAAAAGTCAGTAATTGCATTTCTTGTGGGAAACAGATACCGCATAGAGATTATCATACTTTGTGTATTCCTTGCTTAGGGCCTGAGCACGACGTTGTTGGCTGTCGCTCTTGTGCTAGATTCAATAAACGCACTATAAAGAGAAGGTTGGATTGTGCCAGGTTAGTCTTTGGGAAGCGGTGCAATTATAAAATGCCGTCGGATGCTCCGACGCCCGCTTCTTCGAAGAAGCGCAAGGACAAGGCAGTTAAACCTAGGCTAGAAAAACCGTCTGTACCGGACGCCGGTTCTTTAGAGGTGTCAGTGGAGCCGGTGGCTCCACCGGAGGTTTCTTTGTGTTCCCAGGGTGAGACCTTATTATTGCAAGATGTGGCCTCTCAGGAGGCAGGTCAGGCTGAGGGGGCTTCTCAGGTTACTATACTCCCCTCCCTTCCTAGGGTGGCTAGGCCCTCTCCTTCTGTTTCAAAGGCTTCTCCCAGGGGCAGGCCAGGTTTAGCTTCAGTTGGTGTTACCCCTAGCTCTTCAGGAACTGTGCCCAAGTAGCATATGCTTAAAATGGCAGAAGATTTGATTACTTTGATTAGGGTTCTATGCCCCCTCCTGATAAGAGACCTAGGGTGGAGCCTGAGTTAGGGAGTTTTGAGCAGGCTTCAGATGTTTCAGAGTCTTCGGCTGAAGACTTGCAGGAGTACTCTCCTTATTCTGATTCTGATGTGGATGATTCTACTCCTTCTGCTTCTCCTCCTGAGGATTTTTCTTTTCAGAAACTCTTCACTCCATGAGGGGGCATTTTAAGTGGGCAGGTCAGCACTTCTCTGATTCCAGGAAAAGGCTTAGGGAATTTTTGTTTCTACCCCCGCATAGGCCTTTGGCTATACCTCCTGTTTTGGATGTAGTGGAAGATGTTTTTGCAGAGGCTTCTCTTAATTCTGATTCTTTGCCTCCTGCTCCTGTTAAACCGGATAGGTATTACAGGGTGCCTGAAGCTCATAAGTTTCTTTTTAAGAGTCCTAGGGCAGACCCAGAAACTGTTAGCCAGGGGCCTAAAGGTGTTAAGGCTTCTGTTGTAAAGAATCCGGTTCCTGCAGACAAAGAGGCCAGGGCCTTGGATAGATGGGGAAAGAAAGTTTGTACTTCTTCCACTCTTGCTATGAGGGCTTTGAATTGCCAGTTTCACATGTTGAAATACCTAAACTATCTCCTTTCACAATTGAAGTCTAAGGTTGATGCTCTGGCAGAAGGTATTGATTGTAAAGAGTTGCAAGATTTAGTACATGTTTCTGAACAGGTGGGTAAGCATTCTTTGCAATGTGGTTTTGATGCTGTACAGGCCTCGTCTAGGGTGGCTGCCACTGGGTCAGTTCTTCGCAGGCACGCCTGGCTGAGGGATCAGAATTTGTCTGACCATGTTAAAACAAGAATTTTAGATGCTCCTTTGCAATCTGACGTGTTGTTTGGTTCTCCTGTTGAGGCAGTTTTAAAGAAAATGGAAGACAAGGCTAAGTCTATGCAGACTGTTAAAGATTTTTTGCAGGTCCAGCCTCCAAAGTTTAGTAGAAATTGGCCTACTAAGGGGTGGACGTATCCTTCTTATGATTCCCAGTCTAGGGGTAGATCTAGACGTGGTAGGGGCAGAGCTCAGGGCTCTTTCAGGCCTAGAACAGGGAGTTCTCCTGCACAGTCTTCGGGTGAGGGCAGGGGTCAGTCCTTTCGTAAACAGACCCAATGACCTGCCTTTTCAGCTGCCAGAGCCTTCTCGTCTGGCAGCACCTTTGGGAGGAAGGTTGGCACTTTTCAAAGAAAATTGGAGTTTAATTACCCAAGACAGATGGGTATTGGATGTCATACATCACGGCTACAGGTTTTATTTCCATACCTTGCCTCCTTTCAAAGGCATGCCAGACGTTCCTCCTCAACAAAGACTAGAGGCGCACAAGCAAGTTTCTCTGTTGCTCCAAATAGGGGCCATACAGCCGGTCCCTATGCCAGAAGTGGGCCTAGGATTTTATTCTCGCCTGTTCCTAGTACCAAAGAAGGGGAACACGTGGAGACCAATTTTGGATTTATCTATCCTCAACACTTATCTGGACATTCCCAAGTTCAAAATGTTGACGTTGCAGCAGCTTTTACCTCTGCTGGGCAAAGATCATTGGATGGTAACTTTGGATCTCAAGGAGGCTTACCTTCATGTTCCTATCAGACTAAGTTGCAGGAAGTATCTGCGTTTGAGCTGGGACTTCTCACTATCAGTTCTCTGCATTGCCCTTTGGCTTATCTACTGCGCCCAGAGTGTTCACGAAAGTTCTGGCTCCAGTGATAGCTTTCTTCAGGCTAAAAGGAATACAGATCTATCCTTATTTGGACGACTGCCTGATTCTGGCTCAAGGAAGGGAAGAGCTTCTTCATCATTTGGAATATGTGATAGCAGTGCTAAGATGCCTGGGGTATTCTGTGAGCGAAATAAAGTCCAGTCTAGTACCCTCTCAGGACATGTGCTTTCTGGGTGTGAGACTGAATACAGCATCCCAGATGGCCTTTTAACCCCGGACAAACAAAAGAGTCTTTCCCTTTACTTCCATCAACTATCTCATCAGTCCGGGCTGACTGCAAGGACAGTCCTTCAAGCCTTAGGGTTCATGGCATCTTGTATTCTGGTGCTTCCCAATGCCAAACTGCATATGAGGAAGCTACAATGGTATCTCAAAATGTATGGACACAGCACTGCCAGGATCTGGACACTGTCATTCAAATAATACCTTGCATTCAAAAGGAATTTTTGTGGTGGGCTCAGGAATGTCACCTAAACAAGGGACTCTCTGTGACCCGGCCAGAGGCGAGTCAGATTTTAACGACAGATGCCTCAGACAAAGCTTGGGAGCTCATCTGAATGGAAAGTGGATACAAGACAAGTGGCCTGCCAGACTACAACATCTGCATATCAACATGAAGGAGATGTTAGCAGTCCAGTTTGCATTAATAGCTTTCAAGGAATTACTTCTTCCAGGGCAGGTGTTGATTCTAACAGACAACACAACTGTCATGTGGTACATCAACAAGCAAGGGGAACATTCTTATCCTCTATGCAGGCAAGCAATGATTTTGTGGGAGACTGCTCTCAGTTTACAGCTCAATCTTCAGGCAAGGTTTCTGCCAGGAGCACAGAACTCCTTAGCAGATGTGTTGAGCAGACAATTATGGATCCCCACGAGTGGAAATTGGATCCTCATGTATTTCAGAAATTGACAGTGTCCTGGGGAACTCCAGACATAGATCTGTTCGCTTCTCCACTAAACCATCAGCTGCCAAAGTTTTGCACAAAAGGTTTCATCCCACAGCTTGGAGAGTGGATGCTCTTTCTTTCAATTGGAGCAATCTTCATGTGTATGCCTTTCCACCTCTGCCTCTCCTCCCAAAGGTACTTCTAAAGGTCAGACAGGACAAGCCAAGGATGATTTTAATAGCTCCAGATTGGCCTCGACAGCACTGGCACCCATTACTGAGAAGTCTGGTACGGAAGCCTCCATGGCCTTTGCCTTCGATTCCACACCTGTTGTCACAGGAGGACAGCCATTTGCTCAATGTCAAGCTTCACTCTCTGCACCTAACAGCCTGGCATATTCTGTTTTGAACCATAGTGGGCCTCCACTTCCTCAGCAAGTTTTGAATGTTATTTTGGAAGCTAGAAGGCCTAGTACAAGGAAAGTGTACGAGACAAATGGAAGAGATTTTTATTTTGGAGTGCAGCAAAAGATTTTGATGTTTCTGAGCCTAATTTGTGTGTGGCTCTTCAATATCTTACTGAGTTACTAGACAAAGGTTTGTCTTTCTCTTCTATTAAAGTTCATGCTGCAGCAATTTCAGCTCACTATGATTGCGACCCACCATTGTTTTCTCATCCTTTGTTCAAGCAATTTCTTAGAGGGGCAAAGAATATAAGACCCCCACGAAGAGCTCCTACTCCTGCTTGGGATCTCAATTTTGTGTTGGAGAAACTCACTCTACAACCTTTTGAGCCTGCAGCTACTTCTGAGTTAAAATATTTGTCATGGCAGACTGCTTTTTTGTTGGCCATTACCTCTGCAAGAAGGGTTTCTGAATTGCAGGCCCTTATGGCGGTTGAGCCTTTTTTGATTTTCCATAAGGATAGGGTATCATTACGTACTAATCCTTCCTTTATGCCTAAGGTGGTTTCTAGTGTGGCTTTAAACCAAACTATTCATTTGCCTACTTTTATGCAAATCCCCAAAATAAAGGGGAAAAGATTTTGCACACTTTAGATGTACACAGGCAGTTGCGTTATTATTTGGACAGAACTAAAGGGTTCAGGCAGTCTCAGCAATTGTTTGTTTCTTTTGCTTTGAGTTCTCAGGGCAAGCCTGTGTCAAAACAAACTATTTCTAAGTGGATTGGGTTTTGCATTGCTTTCTGTTATTCCCATCATGGCAAGGAGATTCCAGCTGGGATTAGGCCTCATTCCACTAGGGCTACTGCCACTTCGACAGCTTTTTTGAGGGGAGTGGCAACCAAGGATATTTTGGAGGCAGCTACTTGGAGTTCAGTGCATACCTTCTCTAGGCATTATCACCTGCCACTTTACTCTAAATCCAGGGCTGGTTTTGCCACTGCTGTTTTGCAGGGCATTTTGGCAGCTCCTGCTTCTTTGTAGTTTAGCCATCCTCCCTTACCTCTGCTTTGGGATTCTACCCAAGTGTAAGGACTGCAGCAATGTGAGATGAAGAACATAGTACAGTTTTGTACCTACCATAAATGTAGATGTTCAAGATCCACATTGCTGCAGTCCAATTACCCTCCCTCCTTCCCCTCTGTAGTTAGAGGTGGTTGTGTGGGTTGGGTTGTACATTTTGTGTATATTGTATATATTGTACATATAATTAGTGCAAGGGTGGTTGGTTGGTTGTTTGCTGTCTTTTGGTTTTGACCTTTATTTTTAGGGTCTTCTGACATCTGGGGCAAGAAAAGACTGAGGATATGACGTCGGTCATGCGCATTTGTACCCTGACGTCCTGATGTCAGTCAAATGCGCCTTGACCGACGTCAGCCTTATACTTTGATATTCGGGCCGACCGAGGACAGCGGACTACCCAAGTGTAAGGACTGCAGCAATGTGGATCTTCGAACATCTACATTTATGGTAGGTACAAAACTGTACTTTATAGTGCCCCTCTACTAGTCACTCATTAGACCCATCATAATAGAGTACAATGCCCCATGTGGGATGTACCTTACAAGACACTTCCAACAGCTGGAAAGAACACAAAAGTACCTCACCAAGAGGATTACTGGTCCCAAACATATGTCCTATGCAGCCCGACTGAAAAAACTCCAGCTGTACTCAGTTACTCAGTGGCATATCGCTTACTCAGAGGTGATCTCTGCCTGACTTACAAAACCATGTCCAACTCGGACTTGATGGTCATGCTCCAGCTAAAGAAATCCAAGTCACTGTGAACCACGCGCTCTAGTGAGCTAAACCTCGCCACAACAATAAATAGAACATGCTGGAGGGATAGATTCCTGTCACAGAGACTCCCCATGCTTTGGAACAAAATTCCACATTACATCAGGCAGAGAGCCCCTCACTAACGCTCTCTTCAAGAGAAACCTAGACAAGTGGATGGGTAACAGAAAATACACCCCTGGGATCACTTCATTGGTTCTGCTTGACAGAGGATCAGTTAATTAATCAGTGGGGTGGTGATAGCTGACACACTCTGGCTAGGCTTATAAATGCACTCGGGCAGATAGCCTAGTACCTACCTATGAACCTATGTGTACAGGTGAACTCGATTCCCCATTTATTTCCATTCAGGTATTCCACAAATTTTTGTAGGTCTTCCAAATCACCCTTCCATATAAGCCAACAGTCATCCACATAACGTCGCCAGATGTCCATTTCTGGCAAAAACAAATTATGTGAGGGGTCATATGTGATATGTTCTTCTATATAAGCCATGAATAAATCGGCATAACTGGGGGCAAAGGATGCCCCCATAGCCGTTCACTGGTCTGCCAGACGCATTTGTCCTGATAGTAAAAAAAAAAAAAAAAAAAAAAACATTTTTGGTCAAAACATGTTCCGTCATTAGTAATAACAGCGTGTTGAAACCTGGAAGATATAATTCAGCAACACCCAACCAATACTCTACGGCCAAAAGGCCAGCCCAATGGGGGATGTTGGTGTATAGGGAGGCCACATCCAGCATACAAAAGAACCAATGGGGTTCGACCTGAGCATCTGATAGTATTTGTAAAAGTTCGGTAGTATCCCGTATTCTAGATCTCACCAGGGGCAACAGAGGTTTTAGGTATTGTGTTAGGAAAACCGCCAGAGGTTTTGTTAGTGATCCCCTACCCGAAACAGTCGGTCTTCCCGGAAGATTGGTTAATGATTTGTGGATTTTAGGTAGCAAATATAAATATGGCCTTTTGGGATAGGTTACAGTAAGATGTTTTGCAGTGTTGTTGGATATGATCCCTTCATCCACAGCCAACTTAAGGAAGTCGTCAATCTGATGTTTGAATGTGCTGGTGGGGTCCATTGGTTCTTTTGTACGCTGGATGTGGCCTCCCTGTACACCAACATCCCCGATTGGGCTGGCCTTTTGGCCGTAGAGTATTGGTTGGGTGTTGCTGAATTATATCCTCCAGGTTTCAACACACTGTTATTACTAATGACGGAACATGTTTTGACCAAAAATGTTTTTTTTACTATCAGGACAAATGCGTCTGGCAGACCAGGGGAATGGCTATGGGGGCATCCTTTGCCCCCATTTATGCTGATTTATTCATGGCTTGTATAGAAGAACATATGATATATGATTCTTCATATAATTTGTTTTTGCCAGAAATGGACATCTGGCGACGTTATTTGGATGACTGTTGGCTTATATGGAAGGGTGATTTGGAATACCTACAAGAATTTGTGGAATACCTGAATGGAAATAAATGGGGGATTGAGTTCACCTGTACACATGACATGATCTAAAGCAAATCACGTTTTTGGATGTTTTAGTTACCAAAAATGTGGATGGAACTTTGGATACACAGCTATTCCGCAAATCTCCTGAATAGAATTCTCTCCTACATGCGTCAAGCTACCATCTGTCACATGTCATTCACAATATACCAAAATCTCAATCTATGAGAATTAAACGCATTTGTTCTGGTAGTGACAAATATGACCATCATAAAACAGATATGGTAAGGAGATTTAAGGAATGTGGGTATAAACCTGGAGTGATTACTGTGGCATGCAGGGAGGTCAGTGGTATGGCCAGACAGGAATTGTTACAATATAAACATAAATCTAATGAGTCAGCCCCTATCAGATTGATCACTACATATGGGCATAACACAGGCATTTTCTGTGATGTGGTACAACAAAATTGGAACATCTTTCAGGCAGATGAGGAATGCTTGAAACTTATGCCGAAACCAGTCTGTCTTGATGTGATAACTTTAAAATAAAGTTACACTTTATACACCTTGGTGCTGGCTTTTTGTCTTTTGAATCATTGTTTCTTTAAGCCATGCACTGCTGCACTTGCAGGGGACTATTCTGGACTATTGCAGAATTTATCCCAAATGGCATTCTCAGAAAGCTGTAAATGTCATGGAGTACAAAAAGTAGTTAGCAATGAAGATTTATCAAGCTGAATTGGCAAAAAGAACTCTTTGCATCTACAACAGAAGAAATAGTGGCATTTGGCATCAAGGCTGCAACTTCTTTGACTGTGCGTATTGGATGATGAGGTATTTTTAATGCTTTGTTCAAATGTCGTGGGTCAGTACATATTCTTGTGTCATCTGAGCTTTTCTTGTGAGCCAATACCATGGAAGATATTCATTGAGTTGGGAGTTTTAACTGGACAAATCACACCGTGTCTCACTATTTTATCTAACTCTGCCTTGACTCTGTCCTGCATGGCTATTGGAATTTTTCGTGCTGTACTGACCTCTGGGTCTAACTTCACGGAGTACACAACTGGAAGTTTGCCTGATTTGTCTTCAGACAGATCAGCATAAGTAGAAAAAATGTACTGGGCAAAATTAGAGTAGTGGTGTTTTAAGCTAACATGATGGTCTTCCTTATTAAATGAAAGCAGTTCCATGTTCAAACCGTCTCTGAGCCCTAATAATGACTGGACATGCCTCTTGACCACATAAAATTATAAGTCGTAACTTCTTCCAGCACAGTAACATGAAAGCACTACAGAGCCTTTGGTTTCAATTTCTTCACCTCCATAAGCAACAAGCTTCGCACACCTTGCCAAATCAAGCCTTTCACCTTCACACACTCCGGAAAATGTTTCTGCTGACATAGCATTGCACTTGAACCTGTATTAACTTTGAGCTGTGTGGGTTTGCCATTTATCCGGACTGTACAAAATACTTCATTGTTTGCCCTCAAATCTACTGCATTGACCGTTTCATGAAGCACTGATACACCATCAACATAGAGTAGAATTGCCACTGTATAACCGATCAACTCGTTTCTTAAAATGTTTCCTTTTAATAAAAGAATGTGGGCCTTTTGATTTACAAAACCTTTTGAAGTGATTCCATTTATTGCATTTGTGGCATTGCTGACCAAAAGCTAAACATTTTTCCCTTTTAAGATTCATGACTTCACCACAATAATGACAGCTGGCAGTGAAACTAGGTTTGGGGCCCATGCTTTGAGTTTGCTGACTCACTGTCATGCTTCACTGAGACTGTGATCTCTGGAATTTGCTGGGAAGCTCTGGGGTTTGCAGTGAGTGCTGCAGGGGTTACAGTTGCTGCCATGTACTTGGGCACGTTTCTTTTAATAACGTGCTGTATACTATCAACATAAGCTTTATCACTGTGCCTTCTAGAATTGTTCTCATTTGTAAGCATATTTGTGTGCTTTTTTGTGAGCTCGTATATCTGACAATTCTCAATGGCCTTATTCAAAGTTAAATCACTGTCGCAAAGCAAAATCTTTCTAACAGCATCGTCATTTATATTGCGCACAAGTCTGCCCTTTATCAGTTCCTCCCTTAAAGCTAAAACGTGCAGATTTGGTGATTTATTTTTCAGGTCAGTTATATGTGCTGCAAAACATTCACCAAACTTTTGATCCCTTGTGTAAAATTAAGTGCCTTTCCATTATAACATTTGCTGGGGGTTACACATTTCTCTAAGTTTACGTTTTAAGCCCTGTGGGTCCTTCCTTGTCTCAGCCTGTACGACAGTATGACTGTTTTCCCTCTCTCAAGTATAGATAGCAGGTGCATATACAAATGAGCGTTCCCTTTCTATGGCTTCTGACCCAGCTAAATTAAGTAGAATGAATGCCTTTGTATGGTCATCTTTATCAGAAAATGCCTGTATGAAGATGTCGTACTCTTGCTCAAACACTCTCCAGATCTCAGCAATATTACTGTTAAACACAAGTCCACTGGGTTTTCGAAATCCATCTGCCATGCCCACAACGTATGCACAAACACACTGAAATTATGGCCCTTGTAATTATGTACGAACAGTTTTGTGAGCTTGTAATAACATTCAAATGCACAATAAACTCTTCAAAATACTGTACTTAGCAAAATATGCTCTGTAATGGCTGTACTTTGTGAAATAGCTTTACTGTAACACTGCACAAGCATGCAAACACTTAATATACTTCTTATAACTCTGATGTCTTTGCTTAATATGAAAAGTACATGCTTTGCGAAAATGTAATTTCCCTTTATTTTATTAATTTTATGAAATTCGGACTTTATTTCAAACATTTTCCATAGTAATTTGAATATTTTTATCAATATTGTACATAATCTGTTTATGGAAATATCGTTTAGAACGTTCTATATGCCCCATTTTGTATTACACGAAAATAAATAGTGCTAAGCAAGTTTTAATACCTGAAATTCGTTTCTGACATGTTTTGCAAAGTATGCACATTTTAGGGATGATCTGCTCATATGTATTTCACCAGCTGTAAGCAAGTGCCTCTAGTCAAATTACTCAAGCCGCCTTCAACTTCATGCCCTTTGGCTATGTCTGTTTCTGACTCCTTGTCGTTTAGACATGCTGCTTCTGACACCATGTCGCTCGTTCGTCTCTAACACATATAACAAGAAGGCTGGGGTTTTCATTTAGATAGAAACACATCAGGATGGATAGCATCATCATTTAATATGAAAGAACTAGTTAACGGACAGACCTTGCATACATACATACATGCTTACATATCAACTGCTTACTACAAAATGGCAGTCTAGCTTGCACGTGCTCAATATTTATAAACGTTTGCAAGCCCTTGGATAGCTTGTACATATACATATATTGATCTACAAACAGTCTCAACAGAATTAAGGTAAGTATATGTGCAAGAAGAAATTGTACAGGGAGTTCTAAAAAGAATTCTCAAACCTCGCAAAATAAGGGACAGTCTGACAGATGAAGAGGCATTGTGACCGCCTCCCACTCTGGCCCATTTTTCCTTCCAAAAAGTCTGAATCACCATTTTTCTGTTTGGCAGCAGATTGCTTTTCAGAATCCGTTTGTCTGAAGCATTCGTCAAGGTTACAGATGGTAGTGGAAGTCCTCCTCTCCACGTGGAGGGGAATGTTTTTTATTCAAGGATGTTCTTAGCGCCAAAGAAAGAAAATAGTTGGAGAGCAGTTCTGGATCTTTCTTTCCTAAACCCATTTGTGATGATGCCCAAATTCCGAATGATGCCTCTCCTTCTCTTCTTTCTAGTTTTCTGGTAATACTATACGTGGAGGATGCTTATCATGACACCCTTATTCATCCAGACTTTGGAAGTTTCTTAATGTGATCCAGACACATAAAATCTTATTAGTTCTCTGTGTTACCCTTTGGGCTATCCACTGCACCAAGAGTGTTTATAAAGTGTCTAGCTCCAATTGTAGCTCATTGCAGGTGATAGGGCATTCAGATTTTTCTCTATTTAGATGATGTGCTTAATCTTTGCAGAGTGTTTTCCAAAGCGTCGGGAATCTCTCTTGGGTGAGTTCTCTTATACAAGCTGAGATTCCAAGAGAACATTCAAAAGTCTTTCTTGACTCCCTCACACAGAATTGTGTTCCTGGGATGTACACTAGACACCTCAGCTCAAAGAGCTTTTCTTCTACTGGAGAATATATTTGGATATTTTTTAAGGTTTCCACTCTGACCTCAGTCACTGCAGGTAGATATCTTGGGATTTTTGGGTCTCATGGCATGTAAAATTTTCATGTTACCCCTGGCAAGACTCCACATGAAAAAGATACAGTGGTATCTGAAATCTTTTCAGTCTGAGCATCAACACTCTCTCTTTTCAAATCCCACTGCTGGGGTTTGTCAGAAGTGAAATCCCTTGGCGGAGACAGCATAAGTTCAATAGGTAGGTACTAGGCTATCGGCTCAATGGCCTAAGTAAGCCTAGCCAACAAGGTTCCCTAGCTTACGCCACCCAAGAAAGTTATTTTTCTGTGCCCCTGTCGAGCAGAGCCACCAAAGTGATCCCCGGGGTGTATTTCCTATTTCCTATCCACTTATCAAGATTTTTCTTGAGTGCTAATGAGGAACTTTGCTTGACATAGATGGGTAGCTTGCTCCAGAGTATGGGAAGTCTCTGGGACAGGAATCTATCCCTCCAGCATGACCTGTTCATTGTGGTGACAAGGTTTAGGTCCCTAGAGCATGTAGCTTGGAGGGATTTGGATTTTTTTTTAGGTGTAGCATGTCCAACAGCTCTGGGTTTGACATAGCTTTATATGTTAGGCAGAGATCACCTCTGAGTAGGTGATATGCTACAGAGTAAAGCTGGAGTTTATTGAGACGGTCAGTGTAGGGCATCTGTTTGAGGCCAGTAATCCTCTTTTTGAGGAACTTCTCTGGCCTTTCCAGCTGCTGCAGATGTCTTGTAGGTACATTCCAAAAGGGGCGTTGTACTCTATAATGGGTCTGAGTGTCGAGTAAAGGGGAACAATGACCTCTTTTTTTTCCCTAGATGAGAACCCATTTGTGATGAGGTGTGCCACGTAGAAGGATTTCCTGACTACTGTGGCGATGTGATTATCAAAGGAGAGACTACTGTCCACCTGAGTCCACAGATCTCTTATCACACATTTGGCGTTAAGTAGATTGCCGCCTGTGTGGTACTTCATGGGTACAGAGTTTTTACCAAAGTGGATGACAATGCACATTTTGGCATTGAGCTTGAGGCCATGGTTCTGACACCAGACATCTGTCTCAGTGAGGCCCTTCTGTAGGATGTCCACATCATTTGGGGACTCGACTATGGCTCCTAGTTTGCAGTCATCTGCGAACTTCGTTAGCCAAAGGCCTTCTGTGTTAGCCTGTACTTCAGAGTAGATGGCAAACAGGTGAGGTCCCAGGACTGAACCCTGTGGTACTCCACTTGTCACTGGTTTGAAGTCAGATTTGGAGTCTGCAACTTTTACAGTGTGGGTTTTGTCAGTGAGCCAGTTGGCAACCCATGTTGTGACATAGGGATTTATACCTAGTTTAGTGAGCTTAGCTATAATTCCAGAATGGGGGATGGTGTTAAAAGCATTGGTGAGGTCAAGATAGGCTGTGTGAACCACCTTACTCTCATCTACAGCTTTGGTGACTGTCTCAAAGAAGTCGATCAGGTTCAGGAGGCATGATCTGCCTTTTACAAACCCTGAACTGGGTGGGGTCCAGAGTTTGGAGGTTACCAATGTCATTGTTTGAGTTCTATGATGATACGTTCCATGGCCTTACAAACCAGGCTCGTCAGGCTAATAGGGCAATAGTTCCCGGGATCAGTGGTGGGCTCCCCCTTTGTGGAGTGTGATAACTGTTGCTGTGTGCCGTTCAGTGGGCACAAAGCCTGATGTGAGATTATAATTGAACATGGTGCTTAGGTGGGGAGCCAGTTTGTTCTGAAGTTCGTGTAAAACGCAGCCTGGGATGTTGTCCAGTCCCATGGATGCTGTGTTTTTGGCTTTAAAGAGTGCAGCTTTTACCTGCGTAGTTGTGATTACAGGGACTCTGCATTCTTCCTGTATAGATATGGGCCCGTTAGGGGGTGAGAGGGAGTAAAGTTAGCACTGAACCGATCTGCCAGGATGTTGGCAATATCAGTTGGTTCTGTAATTTTCATGCAGTTGTGCTGTAACTCAGAGCAGATCTGGGTGTTGCCATTGAGATTCTTGACACAGCTATATAGAATGCTTTGTGGTTGTCCCTAGAATCAGTGGCAATTTTGTTTTCATAGCTAGCTTTGTAGGATCTTATAAGGGATCTCAGCTTCTTACTGAGGCTGACCAGGGAACTCCTCCACTCATGGGATTTTACTCTTTTGCAACAGTTTCTTCCTTTTGTTGTAGAGTTTGTTTATGGCAGGGGACCACCAGATTGGCTTCCTTTTTTTTTTTTTTTTTTTTTTTGGAGGATAGCATCTTGGTTCTGTTTGGGATAGCATGATCTATGCACTCGTGTAAGTGCTTATAGAGTGCATCTGTGTAGGATTCAGCAGTCGTAACTGTATTGGCCATCTGCATGAGTGTCATGACATTCACCACTTCTGTCATAAGAAACATGAAGTTGGCTTTGGAGAAATTTTTTACCATGATTTCCTTAATGGGGGGTGGGGACGGGATGTGGATATCTAGGGTGATTCGCTTATGGTCGGATCTGACCAATGAGGAGTTGAAAAAACAGAAGCAGCAAAGCAAACTAAATAAAAATGCTAGCAGGCAGAGTTTCACAGGCACAAATCACTCAGGTGATGATAACCAAAGGTGTATTTAATGATAAAAATCCACAAGAAAAACAAATAAAATGTGAGCGCTTTCTTTAAACAAGTGTTAACTTCATCAGACACCATTAAAATGTAATACAGTCATTTATATACATATAAAAACACTCTGTGTAAGCAAAGAGAGGCAGCTAGCTAAGCAACACTGAGACAAAACATTAATTAACCCCTTGATGACTGTTACAGTTGAAACTGTTGCATCTGAAATACAACTAAAACTTGTAATTAAAAGATAAATTATTAGTCTCATACTTGTGTCATGAATGATTCTAAATAGGATAAAACTAAAACCAAAGTCATTTTTAAAATCTCGTGTTAAATATTCACATAATGCTAAAATGTTTACCAAAGCCAAATACATATAAAAGTGCTTGTGCTTAACAAATGTTTTGAGATATTTTGTTCCTTTCTAGGGCTTTTAATTTCAATACAGGAGAGATGGATGTCCTGTCATTTATCCCTGGCCATCTATCTGCCTGTAGTAAGATTTGCCACCTTGACTCCTTTAACTCTAACTGAAGTCCCCAAAGGATCTGGTACATGAGTAGTTTTCCCAGTTAATGGTGGGGTAGTTGAAATCACTCATTATCCGGGTGTTTAGTTGAACTCTAATATTTTCCACTATATCAAGAAAAGAGGAGTGGGAATCCCGGGGCATGGTGAGGGATCTGTAGCAAGCTACAATTTGGATTGCAGTTTTGCCCAGAGTTGGTTGCACTTGGATAACCTTGGATGCATTATGCTGAGCAGGTTTCCATTTTCCCCTCCCTGCTGCAAAGCAGTCAGTCACCATAGATGCTTTGGACTTTGCTTGGGGAGCAGTTGCAGGAGGTGTGGGACACTAAGGACAGACACAAGCACATAAATGTCAAGAAGATGGTTTCCCTGATCAGGGCACTCAACTCTCTTTGCTCCCCGGACCTCCGGTGTTTACAGACAGTACCACAGTCATGTGGTACAGTAGCAGGCCAGGAGGAACCAGGTCGTAAACCCTTTGCAGACTAGCCATGTTAGCTTGAGATATAGCTTCACAGCACAGTGTTGCTCTGCAAGCATCCCAGATTCTGACAGAGTAGAAGCTGAGCAGGACCAAGGCAGACCCTTAAGAATGGAAACTAGATCAGGAAGTCTCCATGATTTGATCCAGTGAGGCATTCCTCCAGTAGACCATTCTGCCTCCTCTCTGAACAATCAACTAGCAAGATTCTGTTGCAGGAGTCCATGCAAGATGACCTGGAAGACAGATGCTTTTTCTTTCCCTTAGACAAGACTGTTCCTGTATACTTTTCCACCCTTTCTACTTGTATCCAGGGTACTTCTGAAGATTCAGCAGGAATTCCCCAAGGTCATTGTGGTGGTTTCCTTATGGCCCAGTGAGCTGTAGTTCAGGCTTCTTGTGGAAATGGCAAGGGGCAGTTAACACAAACTTCCTCACAGACCGGATCCACTCACACAAGAATGGATAGGTTTGATGCACCCTACCATTAATCACCTGTAATTGACTGCCTGATGATAGGATCCTAATTCCTTTTAGGCACCTGTTTTGTGAGGACATGCATCCAGTACCAATGGAAGCAAGAAAGCCTGCTGCTAGAAAATCCTGTATTAGCAAATGGAAAAGGTTTTCTAGTTGGTACCAACAATATAACCAGCACCCATTAAGGGCTAGTCGTTCTCTGGTTTTGCATTCTTTGTTTCAGTAATTTTCCTATGGCCTTTCTTATTCCTCTGTTAAGGTTCATTTATTGACCATTTCAGCATGTCTGCTCATGGGTCCTCTTGAAAGCAGTTTTGCATAAGAGGCCTTCTGGAAAACTGGTGGCCACTCCTTGGGATTTTAATTTTGTGTTAGGGAAGCCAACACTTGCATGTGAACCACCTAATCTTGCTGACTAGAAAACAGTTTATGGATTGCTGTGCCCTCTTCAGGAAGGGTACCTGTATTACAAGTGCTTATGTTGAGTCAACAGAGCTTTTTCGATAGGAACAGGGTTTCTTTGAGAGCTAATCCTTCTTTTATGTCTAAAGTGGTGAGTTTACTTTAATCCAAATTATCCATTTCCTTTCCTGAACCTAATAATGAGGGAGAAAGGATACTCTGTACCTTGAATGTCCACAGACAGCTGATGTGCTATCTTGACACAACCTAATCTTTCATATCTTCAGATCAATTGATCATTTCTTGGGGGGGTAAGAAGAGACAACCTGTGTCAAAGCAGACTATTTCCAAATGGTTGTCTAAGGCTATTACCTTTTGTTGTACTCACCGTAACAGATCTGTTCCAGGTAGGTTCAAGGCCCACTTTACAAGGCCTTAGCTTCATCTTTGCCTTTTTGGAAAAGGTTGGAGTCGAGAAGTATTCTTGAAGCTGTTACTTGGTCCTCTATACATCTTTTACAAAGCATTAGAAGCTTAATTCCTTATCTAGGTCACAATCAAGACCATTCTCCAGGGGCTCATAGGCTCTTCTCCTACCACCTCCCAAATGTAGTAAGCTGTGGTAATTTACCCATGTAGCTAAGGTTACTGCAACAGATGAACATAGTACAGTTGTAAGTTGAACTTGCCATATCAGTTGTCCGCATGATCACTGCTGCAGTAGCTGCTCCCTCATTCCGTCCAATGATCACTGCTGCAGTAGCTGCTCCCTCATTCCATCCCCATTGGGGTTTTTTTTTGGTGTGTTTTTTATGCCAGGGCACAGGAATTTTTTGTTCCTAGCATTGCACTTTCAGGGCTCAGCCTCCCTTTGTTTGTTGGTAGAAAACCTCTGAAGGGCTTTGCGCCTATTGTCTTTTAGTCTGCACAGTTTGAGCTGCTTGACAGTTCGGGCGCATGTCAGGTGCCCTGAAACTTTGGAAGCTGGCCGTCTGTTATGTCCTTGGCAGGATATAACTCGTATAGCTAAGGCAACTATAGCAGTGATCATTCTAATATCTACTGTTGTGGTAAGTTCATTTTACACAACTGTAGTTTGTGTTCTCAACATGGATGTCAAGGTTCACTTCTCGAGCTTTGGTCTCTTGGGGTTTTGGTCTTTGAAGTTTGTTGGCATCCGTGTGGGCACATAAGCCGGTTATGATCGGAAGCCATCTCATAATCTTCTGTGTTATTTACTGCACAGTGCTTCACTAGGTGTTCCTTCTTGAAACTGTTCCCTTTTAGGATATTTAAAAAAAAATTCCTACTCCATTCGATATGCGTTTCAGATCATCCATGTGGGACCTTTACAATCGGTCCATGGTTGAATGTCCATTAATTAAATCTGTCTGCCTATGCCTTTGGTGAAACACCCTCTAGGTAAAAGTTTTTTATAGCCTTTGGTAACCATGGTTGTCTGTTGGCTTTCAGAGAGTCCTCTGCAAAATGTGTAGATAAAATTCTGTCCCACTCACCTTGGGGCCATCTTTCTCTTGTCCATTACGTCTCAAAAGCCATGAAGGAGACCGTGATATAAATTGCTCTCAGTTTCTTCAGCAGTGGACTGGTCCTTTGGTCTCTGGCTATGGGCATTGTTGCTGTGTTGTCAAACTTTGTGTTACAAGTTAATCAAATATTTATCAATGGCTGCACGTATGGCATCACTTATTTCTTGGATACCAAAGTAACTGCTGATCGGTAATGATAGCCATTTGTCTTAGATGACCCCTCCCCCTCCCCCCAGTATCTGCAGTGGCTTTAACAAAGGCTTTAACAACCTCCTCCATTTTAAGGCCAAATGTTGTTGCTGTAGTCTACACAGGTAGAGATGAGTGATACTACTCAGTAGTAACACCTCAGTCTTAAAAGGATCACAGTTCGCAGTCGCAGTTCACAGGTTTTATATTGCAACAGGGTTTTTCCAAACTCTTTCCAGTCATGGTAGAGTATACACTCCTCCCTTTGCCAAGGCATGTAGTGAACCACAGTCATTTCTTTCTGCATCAGAAACTGTAGTACTTTCTAAAAAGGTAATGCTAATGGTTGAGATCAAAAAGTGCCCATTACCTTTCTCTACCAAATGTCATATTTCAGCTCATTAGTAGGCAGCACTCTTAACCATTGATCCAATGTCTATTTTCATCCATTCAAGCATGTGGGTTGTTGCATCTGATGGGATCTGATCTCGGCGCTGGTCTCAAAACTTTTCAGATTCAGAGGGCTGACTCCTCCTGTACCCGTAATTCCCTAGGTTGTGCCTCAGATACCCAGATCTTGTTTGCTGCTCAAACAGTATGGACATGCTCATAGTGCTCTGCAGTGGCAGTAGATACTGTTTCCTTCTTACTGCAACTCCTCTTCTACGGTGAGAGTTTTTCTTTCACCAACTTCTCAATATGGTGATTTTTATAGTAAACTGTTCTTGTATTTTCTATTATCTTAATGTAGTTTAACCCTTTAAGGCCTTTGCTGTTTAGAACTCCTGCCCCATCATGAGAGTTTTTCTCTCTCCTGCCTTTCTGTGACTTTCATTACTCTTAGAGTTGTTGTAGTTATAACTCTTAAAAATTTTTCTCTAGCTTTTCTTGTGTTAGTATGTCTGAGTCAACAGGATTAAAAAAGCACTCAGTGTGTGTGCACAAACTTCCTCCACAGACCCACACTCCAATTTATTTACATTTTATTTTATTTTTACATTTGTTTACCAGGAAAATTCAACTGGGCCAGAAGCCCATTTTCAGTGGAGGCCCGGGGAGAAAGCTTCACTATAAAACTTAATTAGTGTAATAGTTACAGTGCAACATAAAATGAAAGATGAAATTAACAGAACAGTAATTAGCATAAACTATAACTAATTACACAGCAGCAATACAATAAAAAGTAACATGAATGACATGAATAGAATTTCAAAGGAAAGATGGTACATGGTCGACAAGAGAGGCCAATCTTCACATCATTGTCTTGGAGCTGAGAGCAATTCTCCTAGAGTTGCAGGAATTTCAGGACCTTCTCACCAAGGATGTGATGCCCATACGGACGGACGACATGATTGTTGAAGAACCTGTTCTTATCCTGTTTGTCGAGAAGCCATGAGGTTTTGACATTGGGCTACATCTTCGGTGGTTTCTGATAGCAATGCACATTCTGCGAACTTCCAGTGTGCTCATAGACAAGTTGAGCAGGACAGTGCTGATGCCTCAGCTGTATTCCCTCAATCCTACAGTAATACAAGCAGTTTTCAGTCACCGGGGCCAACCTTGCTGCAACTTTTTTGCCTCCTATCTTAACAACAAATGCAGTAAATATTTTGCCCTGATGTGCCCCCAGGGGGGGGGGGGTCACAGAGATGCTTTGGTCCACAAATAGCCCCCCAATCTCCTGTATACTTTTCTCCTCTTTACCCCTAGTGAACAAATTCATATAGAAAGCAAGGCAGTGCAATGCCAGGGTGATCCTCATTGCTCCCTTTTGACCCCAATGGACATGGTTCCCCTACCTATGTCCTCTTAGTACATCTCCCATGGATGTATCATTATCCAGATTTACTAACTCACTCATTCGGACTGCCTCCACTGGATCAGAAGTCCATGAAGGTAACCGCATGTTTCCGTCTGTTTTAGCCATTGTCAGAGGTGCTAGGCTTCCTCCTGCAGTAGTCATTATATTTTCTGCCTCACAGAAACCGTTGACTAGGAAAGTTTACCACAGTAGATTCTCAATTTGAGCCTACTCCAAAGGTTTAGACCCCTGTTCAGCACCAGTTCCTTCCATACTTCTGTTTTTGTCTGATCTCTTTGACAAATGCTGTAGTTTTCAGTTAGTTTCAGTTGGTGGCTATTTCCAATTTTCATGTTGGACGTAATATGTGGATTGCATCTGTCAAAATATAAAAAGCTGATTGCATCTCTCAAAGTCCTTCCTCAAAGGTGCATTTCTGTTCAGACCTCCCATTAGCGACCCTGCACCCCCATGGGACATCATTCTGTTACAAGCTTTAACCCAGGCTCCCTTTGAACCAGCTAGCACAATAGATTTAAACTTTTTTACATGGAAACTATTTTACTATTCACAGTAACATTAGCCAGATGGATCTCAGAGCTAGAAGTCATCTCATTATACTCTGTAATATGCTTCCCTGATACCACCCAGTTTGACGGCTTGAGATTCTGTCCTACATGTTTGGATGAAAATGGACAACATTGGATACAAAAGCTATGTACTTAGGTTGGATCCATGTTGTCTGATTTTCATCCACGTCAGACCCCCCCCCCCTAAATTGTCCCCTGTGGCTTCGAGATGATTGAATGGCGTATGTGCACAGTCACACTCCACTGAAATATGTTAAATCAACTATTCCAGATCACCAAGTTTATGATTTCTGTTTGGCAAAGGATTTCCTTTCACTAGGTACATTTTTTATATATTTCACAATAATAGGGGCAAACTTAATATGAGTATTTGAGATACAACCTAGGGAATTATGGGGAGGCGGTGTCAAAACTCTGGATCTGATGAGCTTTGAGATTGGTGCCAAGATCGGATCCCATCAGATCTGACAAACCACATGTTTGAAGTGGACGGAAATCTGACAACATGGATCTAATGTTATTTGAGTAGAACTGGAGATTTCTGTAAGAGAATTGCATCATGGAGGAAATATAGGGTTAACAGCCTTAGAAAGTCTTTTATGACAAGTGATCGTATTGCTCATGGTGTCTGCCCTGACTGTTGCTGCAGCCAGAGCTCCTCTGAAAGATGCAGTACTACAGATAGTACCCTTTTTTATATATATTTTGCAGTTATTTAGCACTGCTGGCCACTTCAGAATCCTGTAGGCCCGGAGTAGTACAAATGTTTGAATCTTAGCTTTCTAATGGTAATCTTTAGCTATGTTTCAGTTACCGTAAGAATGATGCTGCTCATTATCTAGAGGAACGTCTCAGTACGTTCTTCATTTATGGGCATTATTTTTTTATTCTTTTAAACTCGCTTTCTGAGATTTGTAAACATTCCAATTTTAGATTTTATGCTGTTTAGAGTGCTTGTTTGAGCTGTTTGCGGCAATATATTTGCAACATCGGACAGTTGATCAACCTTCAACTTCACTGCAGTAAAGTTGCAATATCAGTCAGATGATCAGGATTCAGTCTTAAATAGCAACAGAAATAGTCATTATTTTCCTGTTCCTCTTGCTAGTGGTATTTTTAATTGAAATAATGCTACAGTAGAAAAGATTGACATATTATCTGCTCAGGTGTTGCTACTTAACAGTTTTCTTTTACTGTCATTTTAATGCAGTGCAAAAATGATCCATTGTAGTTGAGCTATGTTAATTAGAATTATGAATTCTACTATTGTTATACATAATTTCCATAATGAGGACTTGTTTAGTCAATCTGAAGTTGTGTTGAATTTGCTCAATATTTTGATGTTTTTCAGGGTGTATTAAGCATGTACATCACTCTAGGATATATCAAATAATCTTTTCATTTTTATAGGTTCATAGGTTGGTACTAGGCTATCAGCCCTAGGGCCTATACAAGCCTAGCCCTAACAATTCCCTGGCTATTTCTTCCTACAGTATTTACTTCCCTGGACCCCTGGGCCTTTTATGATTAAAATGGATTATTTGGTTAAAATATATATATGGGTGACTAAGTTTTATTTCTCAGTTTCTAATACAGGATGATAAAAATGAACAAAACAATTTGGAGTAGAAATGTGTTGTTCTGAGACATGTTTTAGCTAAAACTATATTTAAAAGCACATCTTCTGTAAATTCCATATAAAAGTTGTTTGTTCACTCTTTTTAAGGTACCTTGTATGTGACTAAGTGTTTTGTGTGACTTGATAGGGGAAAAGAGTCTTAAGACTTTGAAAATAAATGCTTAAAATGAAATATTCTGGTAATTTAAAATGATTAGTTAGATTCAGTTTTCCAACGGTGTTTTCTGCGATCCAGTGGAGTACCTTACATCTCCTTGAGAAACAATATAAAGCAATACTGAACTAGTTGAACTGTGTGCATTTTAGAAGAAAGGAAGCCAAGTGTAAAAAAAAAAAAAAAAAACTTGATGCTGCAGAGTAGTTGGTGGTATTCCAAATGGAAGTAGCTTTCAAAACCATAAATAAAGTGGTACAAAGACAAGTAGACCTACAAGAGAGTGATTCAAGAGCAGTATGAAGAGAGTGGTGATGCAGTTTCCCTCTTGAGATAGGTTCAGATATGGTTTAAAAGTAAGCAGAACCAGTCTGAGGATCAGAAAAGTGTGTAATCTAAATTAATTCAGATGGTTGGTTAGATCCCAATTCTAACAGTCCACAGTTCTGGGGTCACGTTTTCTGCATGCCAGAGAAAGGTAGCTTAAGTTTTGTTTGAGAAACCACACAAGGCAATGCTGGGTTAGTTGAACTGCATGCATTTTAGAAGAAGGGAAGGAGGGTAGAAAAAAAGCTTTAGATAGTCTAGAGAAGTTTGTGTTCGAAATGAAAGTATCTTTCCATAAAAGAGGTGCACAGACAAGTAGACGTGATTACAAGAGGTAGGCTGAGGATAATGTAAGAGTGGTGAACATGTGAAAGAGTTTCCCTTTTAGACTTTTTCAGAAATTGTGGGAGAAGTAAGATATACTTGTGTAAATACAGTTTTGAAATGGTGCAGAAGTAGATGGCTCTTGTTCAGCTACAGTCAAGATCCATTTTTGCTAATTAGATAAGTGAGTAAACCAAGTTGAAAGACTGTCTTCTCTGCTATAATATTTTATGCAGGACCTCCCAGAATTTTGACTGTGCTCTGCTTATTTTACACTGGCATATACTGTGAATATGGAAACCTGACTTTTTTTTTTTAATTGTGCAGCTGCTTTCATTTCAGTTGTAGTGTTTTAATATCCGTTATATGTTGATTTATGAAGGTCCCTAAGAAGGAGGAAGTAGTTGCCAGAATTTCTGATTTTAAAAAGGAACTGTTAGAAGTTGATCATCAAATGGAACAAATAAACAGTGAATTGCTTCCTGCTTTAATAAGGGAGAGTGCACGATTGTTAAACATGCCTATTGTGAAAGGAGACCTTGACCTGCAGATCACACGCCAGAACTACTACATATCCAGACAAGATGAAATGTGCAGTTACTTGACAAAGCAGAAGGCCTCCTTTGAACTTTTACAGTTAGCTTATGAACTTGAATTCAGGAGACACAGGGGTGTTCATCGCCAACTTGAGAACCTAACCAAAGAACTTGAGCAAAGCAGGCATGGCCTAGATTGTCAGTTAGAGGTTCTCTCAGATCCAGTAGTATTACAAAACAGGAAACCACGCAATACAGTTGATTCAAGAGACTCTGCTACTCAAAGGTAAGCTGCATGTATTTATTTTTGTTTTGTGTAATTCGTTGAGTGGGTAGGAGATTTGCTTTTCTGTGTCAAATGAATTAAAATAGATCTTCTATAAACCAATAAAACCAGAGTAGATTTTTTGTGTGTTCACTAAATTTGTTAACTTTAGATTTTTGTTATACCTTTTTGTACTTGTTTGCATTTTTTAGATGAAGTAAGATGCTTGTTTATTATGTAACTGGGTTTATAAGGAGTTCAGTTTCAAAATAGTCATTTGGATTGTACCTAGATGATATATTTAAAGAAGTGGTGTGTGTCTGAAGACCATTTAGGATGAGTGTGGTACACTAGCATGTATGTTAAAGGAGAAGATTTTAGGCAGTAGTAGAAAAACCTACCTGAGCAAAAATAAATATCCACATACTGAAGTTCTTTTGAATGTAAAATTAGTATCCTTAGGAACATGGGAACAATATGTAGCAAGTGATCTTGAGAACCATAAGATGCCTAGCCATATACACATTTAAGCAAATGTGTGAAAATTTAAGCCTTTCCTTTCAAGCACTTTATAGTGATCACTTTCCAAATCATGCAGGGCTTTACTTGGCAATCCTAGTGAAAATGTACGTCTACCCATTCAGTCATCAAGACTAGCCTTAAAGGTAGTCAAAATACTACTTTGACCTGTAGTGGTAACATACCCATAGACTAGGAACTTCCAGACAGGGTCACTCTACCAGGGCTTTGGCTTCTTCTGTACTTCCTTGAAAAGGAGTGGTGTATTCAAAAGACAGCAACTTGGTGTTCTGTGCATACTTTCATAACAGTATCACAAACTGGATTCCTTTTCCAGTTCCAGAACAGACTATGCTTGGACCATTCTCCAGGGGCTTCTCCTATTATCCTAAGATTTGGTACTCTAACCATACAGTTTATAGACTGCAATAATGATCTAATCTTGAATATAGGACAGTTGTGTAGTAAACGTACTATAAGAGATGCTTGACTTTCTCGTGGTATCCAGTTTTTGCTATCAAAAATGCAACAAAACTTTAAGGTATCTCTCAAGCATTCTTTAAAAATGTATCCTTGGTTGAAATTTGTGCAGCAGATCAGCATCAAAGGACATTATTGCAAGCAATTGTAAGGTGGATGAGATCTCTAGGTCTAGGACATCCTTTGAAGCCACCATAATCAGTGAAGTTTCTTCCATGAGGAACCACTCAGTATTCTTGGGACTCTGTCATCAAGGTGACAAAGATGGAACTCTCAATCCCAGATGCAAAAGTTGTATACTTACTGTAATTCTAAGTCTGAGTTGGCAGTTCTGTGTAAAGCATATCTACCTTTTTTCCCACAGCCCCAGTCCCAACTGGCCTGAATGGATTTCGTGTGGAGTTTTATTTATTTATTTGTGTGTGTGTGTGTGTGTGTGTGTGTGTGTGTGTGTGTGTGTGTGTGTGTGTGTGTGTGTGTGTGTGTGTGTGTGTGTGTGTTTTACTGTGTAAATGGTTGTTCTTCCTCATGTATACTTTATGGATAAATGTCCTACCTACATGGCATGATGGGTAAGGGGGAAGACCCAGGCAGCTTGGTGAAATTTGAGATCCTGGGCTTAAGTCATGGTCATCTTAGTCCACAAGGTTGTGGAATTTGAACTACCAAGCCAGATGTGGTGTTGTAGTAAATGTACAGTTTTTGGTGTTAGATGTGTACCAGCTGCAGTAAGAGTCTTGCCCCCCCATCTCCCTGTTTTCTTTCTTTTTGTCTTCACTTGGTCCAAAGCCAGATTCTTACAGTGGCACTGTGCATTATGGGAGTAAACAGTGAGATTTGGCATCTATGCAAGTGTTCTTATTGCCTGTAGTGTTAGCCCGAAGTCTTCCTAAAGCTGGACTTTCTAATAGAACCAGTATTAATGCTGAGTAGACATAATTTTCATATATATTTTTAGCATTAACTTCAGTGCTTTTTATAAATGAAATTGGAGAAAAAGCTGTACTTTATTTCTGTATTATGTCTTTCATTAAAATGCATTTAGTTTAGCATGATTGTTTTTTCTGTGTTTTTAAAACCCCTACTTTTTTGGTGAGGACTTTGAAACATTTTAGTGTCCATTTGAGCTTTTATCCTCTTTCTGAAGTGGGGCCTCAATTTAATGTCTTTTCTGAAAGATGGTTCCCTCGGAGTGCACCATGCCCTTATTGCTGCACTGTAGTGTCAGTAATGGAACATGATCCAAGCACCTTTGGAGGTAGTAAAAAAAAAAAAAACTGCCTTCTGATCTTGTAGTGAAAGAGGTGTACTGCATTCTACTCCACTGGGCATTTTGGAGAATTTGTTTGATATGGGCCAGACACAAAGCTGTGGTATACCTGAAAATAACCTCATAAGCTAGATTTACAGTGGTCATGTGTTCATGAAGGCTTATGAAGAGCAGTCCATTTCATAGGTTCATACTAGGCTGTTGATCCAGTGGACCATTTGTAGTATAACCACATGATCCCATATTGAATTTGCCAAGACATGAATTTAATACCAGATTTCTCAACAGAATGAATTTCTTTGGACATAGTTGTGTCCTTTTTCCGTGAGGGGCCTGGCCAGACACCCAGCATGATGAATTACTTTGGACATAGTTATATCCCCTTTTCTTGAGGGCTTTAAGGGTCAGACGCGGATGTACTTATGATTGCCTGTCCAGTCCTCCAGGGTGATTTTAAAAAGGATCAGGGAGCTACTATAATGTACATCCTGGGGGTGGGTCTATCCCACAAAAGAGGTGTTCTCTGTGATGGTTATCTATCAAGCCAGCAGGTCTTGTGTACATTGCTGTGGGAGGTCATGTCTTTTGAATGGGCATTTTAGGGTGTTAGGTTTGTGGATGGGAAGGAGATTACATAGGACAAGATCCTTTTAGGGTCCTGTAGACTAGGAGAGGTCCCCTCTCAGAAGACAATAGGACAGTGAAAGGAGTAAGAGTACTTTAATGTAGTTAGGGTAGTTCAAGGTGGATGTGCCCTCGATTGTGTTGATAAAGAAACTCTATGGTTTGTCAAGCTGGGTTATGTACCTAGACAAGTACATTCTAAATGGGGCATTATACTCTATAATTGGCTTGATAAGAGAGGAGTAAAGGGGGATGACACCTTACTTGGATCAAGAAGATTTACCCTCTGTGATCAGTCTGGCTACATAAAAGGACTTCCTGACCACAGTGGTAATATGGTGGTCAAAGGATACTTCATTGTCAATGAAAGTACCCATGTCTCTAATGATGGAGTCAGTTTTTAAGGGGGTGTTACCTTTGTGATAGAACCATGGGTGCCCAGATTTGCCAAAGTACACAGTGTTGCATCTCTTGCCATTTAGTTTGAGATTATCTAAGCACCATTTGTTACTGCGCCCTCTTGTAGAATCTGGAGGTCAGCTGTGGTGTTGTGACGGATCTTAGTTTGCAATCATCTGCAAGCTTTGTTAGCCACAGCCTCTTGGTGTCAGAAAAGTAGGTATTGAAGTGGAGTGACCTCAGTGCAGATCTGGTACACCACTGGTGAGTACTCTTTTGGTTGAGTGTGTGTCATCATTACTAAAGGACTTGAGTCTGTTAGTGAGCCAGATTACTGTCCAGCAGGTAAGATAGTGATTTAGATTTAGTTTCATTTGCTTATCAATGATGCAGGAGTGTGGAATGTTCTCAAATACTTTGGCCAAGTCCAGGTCGCAGGATGAACTGATTTGCCTGAGCCCAATGCCTTGTTGACCTTTTCAGTCCACCAGGTTTAGGAGGCAGGATCTCCCTGGTTTGGGTCCAGGGTTTGAAGAATGTGTGTGTCTTTAATGGGTTACATAATGATGTGCTCCATTGCCTTACAGTTAAGGCTGCTGAGCCTTATGGGTCTGTAGTTTCCAGGATTAGTAATGGACCCTCCTTTGTGGAGGGAATGACTACAGCAGATGTTTGATTATTTCTGCTGAAGTAGACTTAGGCTACATGGGCTGTATCCTGCCCTTGATACAACAATCATCCAGTCTTCAAAAAGCTCTGGTTCCTTCCCATTCCTGAACTCTGACTGCTGACTGGCTAGTCCTTTGGCATGAAATCAGCAGTCAGGAGTCTAGACAACTTCAGGACTTTTATTTCCACCTGAATCAAGAATGCAATTGGACATGCTTTTTGTAGTGATGTATTTTTAAAGATTTTTTTTGAAATTGTTAATTGATGGCTTAATGAGTTGACTATTTAAGAAAGCTGTTTTTTCTAGTGATTTATAGTCTGTTAAAGGCTTGTAGGAGCCAAGGTGCTAGAGTAGTTACTTGGTGTGTTTTGCAACTGTTTTTTATTAAACCAATTTTGAGTATCACTAGCCTTTTCTTTCGTGTGGTTGAAATAACTTCAGGACTTTCTTTCCCAAACAAAAAGAGAGAGCTTATTTATCCTGAAACCCCTAAGAGATATACATGTATAACTTTTTATCCCAACAACTAGTAGAAGGGGATGGAGGGAGAGAGTGGCTACTGCAGCAGTGAAAAATGTGAACATCTACTGTCTACTGTTATGATAAGTGCAACTTGTACAACTGTTTTCTGTTCATCATTCTCACTCCTGCAGTAGCCTTTGGATGTTCATCGTGTTTCACTGTTACAGTCATTACACTTGGGTTATCCTACGCAGGCTACCCGCAGTTGGCCTGAATTCCAAAGTCTTGGTCTGACGTCGGTTGCTGTCGCCTCTTCCCTGATGTCAATGCACCAGGTGTATAAAAGATGCAACCGACGCCATTTTCTTCAGTCTTTCTTGCCGTGCGGTGCCCGAAGCAAAAGCAGTTCTCAAGTGCCATTCAGCCGACTCCTGAGATTTTCAAATTCGAATTTCAGATCCAAAGTCTTCATTAAAGCTAAGTACCCCATTGGGGAAACTTTTTTCTTGCTCCAGACCGATGTCAGAAAAAGTTAACAATTGTATTTCTTGTGGGAAGCAAATACATCATAAGGATTTTCATTCTTACTGTATTCCTTGCCTAGGCCCTGATCACAGCGTTGCTAGCTGTCGGATTTGTGCTAGATTTAACCAACGCACTATTAAGCGTCGGTACGATTTTACCTTTCATTACTTTGGCCAAAGATTCAATTATATAATGCCGTCGGAACAACTGACGACCGGAGTTTATAAAAAGTGCATCCGAGGTCCAAAACTGACGACGAGGCCTCCGCAAAGCCGTTCGCCAGTTCTCAGTGAGGTGCTTTTGCAGCCCCTGACGCCTGCTACCTCAGAGCCACAGGCCGCTACCGATTCCCACGTGTTGCCAGCTAGGCCTCTGGATACTCAAGGTATTGGACATTTGGAAATTATTCCCTCAGATGGGTCCAGAGCCACTGAGCAGGCATCGGCTTCTGAGGGTGTTTTCAGACGTACACAGTTATATGTAAAGCCTACCTCAGCTTCCAAAGCAAAGACTAAAGCAGCTCTAAAGACAAAGAAACAAGTACAGCATTCTCCTGGACAGACTTCCATGCCTAAAAAACAGATGCTCAAAATGGCCGAAGACCTAATTACCTTGATCAGGGGTTCCCATCCCCCTCCTGATAAGAGGTCTAGGCAAGAGACAGAATATGAATCTTCAGATCAGGTTTCCATTTCCTCTGACTCCTCTTCTGAGCAGGAATACTCTCTTCCTCCCTATGAGGATTCTGATGCTGAAGAATCTATTCCTTCAGCCTCTCCTCCTGAGGATTTATCTTTTGGGGGAAACCCTGCATACCATGAGTCTTGGCACTTCCACTGGGAGAGCCAAGACTACTCAGAATCAAAGAAAAGGCTTAGAGATTTTCTTTTACTACTTCAGCACAGGCCGCTTGCTATTCCCCCTGTGGTAGACATTGTAGATGATGTATTTTCAGAGTCCACCCTTTCTCCTGACTCTTTACCCCCTGCCCCTGTAAAACCAGACGGATACTACAGGGTTCCAGACTCACATACATTTCTTTATAAAAACCCTGCTGCTGATCCAGAAACTATTTCTCAGGGTCCCAAAGGGGTCAAGGCTTCTACTGCAAAAAACCCTATCCCCTCTGACAGGATTCTAGGGCACTAGACAGATGGGGGAAAAAAGTTTACACTTCTGCTACTTTGGCTGTGAGGGCTTTAAATTGTCAATTTCATATGCTTAAATATCAGCAATACCTAATGTAACTGCTAAAACAGAAAATGCTGACAAATGCAGGATTTATTGCATGCAACTGAACAAGTGGGAAAGCATACATTGCAATGTGGTTTCGATTCTCTAGAGGCCTCTTGCAGGGCCGCAGTTACGGGTTCTGTCATTAGGAGGCATGCTTGGTTAAAGGAACAGATTCTACTTGATCATGTTATGGCAAAATTACTAGATGCCCCATTACAGCATGATGCTTTATTTGGTGTTAAAGCAGAGGAGATGTTGAAGAAAATGGAGGAAAAAGTGAAATCTATGCAAACAGTAAAGGATTTCTTACAGGTACACCCTCCCAGATTTAGCAGGAACTGGCCTACAATGAATTGGTCCTTTCCAGTGTTGGACAGACCACAAAGAGGCAGATACAGATGCCCTAGAGGCAGATCCCAGCCCCAGGGCTCATACAGGCCTAAACAGTGGGGCGCTTCTACCTCCAAAAGTGGAGAAGACAAATCACAGCCATACAGGAAACAGTCCCAATGACTTCCCTCTGCCAGCACCAAGCACTTACCTTTTGGCAGCCCCCCTTGGGGGAAAACTAGCACTTTTTTCACAAAACTGGCACATGATCACCCAGAACAAATGGGTTTTGAATATAGTGTCCCAGGGCTACCGGTTCCACTTTCACACCCTGCCAAAGGCAAAAGGTATGCCAGACTTGCCACACAATCGATGGGCAGAGGCACAAAAACAACTTTCATCCCTCATGGACACGAGGGCCATTCAGCGAGTACCACAGCAAGAGCAGAGACCAGGATTTTACTCAAGACTTTTCTTGGTACCCTGAAAGGACAAAGCCTGGAGACCAATACTGGACCTGTCTATTCTGAATACATTTCTGGACGTTCCAAAATTCAAAATGTTGACTTTGCAGCAGCTTCTGCCCATGCTGGGCAAGAAGGCTTGGCTTGTAACTTTGAACCTAAAAGAGGCATACCTGCATGTACCAATCAGACAATCTTGCAGAAGATACCTCAGATTCATAGCTGGCTCAATGCATTACCAATTCTCTGCACTGCCCTTTGGCTTATCTGCTGCGCCCAGGGTCTTCACAAAATGCCTGGCACCAGTAATTGCATATTGCAGACAGAGGAATTCAAATATATCCCTACTTTAGATGATTGCCTTATTCAAGCAGAGAACAAGGACATTCTACTAGAGCACCTGGGTGTTTGTAAAAAGATTACTGCTTTGCGTAGGGTGCACAGTAAACGAAAATAAATCAAATTTAGTACCCTCTCAAGTGATAATATTCCTGGGTGCAAGCTTAAATACAACTCCCCAGATGGCTTATCTCATGCCAGACAAACAAAGGCAACTGATTTCTTACTTCACAATGTTGGCAACAAAGACCCAGTTATCTGCAAGAAAAATTCTGCAGGCTTTGGGCTTCATGGCATCCTGCATTCTGCTAATTCCATATGCCAGACTACATATGAGGAAGCTACAATGGTATCTAAAAAGTGTTTGGACTCAACATTGCCACAGCCTGGAAACATTGATTACCCTCATTCTTTGCCTTCAACAGGAGTTTCGATGGTGGGCACAGTCCTGTCACCTCAAGAAGGGACAGCCATTCAGCCTACCCACAGCCAGGCAGTCAATAACAACAGATGCTTCAGATTATGCCTGGGGGGCCCACATGGCAGGAAAATGTATTCAGGGCACATGGCCCTCAAGCCAAATGCATCTTCATATCAATCAAAAAGAGATGCTAGCTGTTCAAAAATGCCCTGACAGCTTTCAAGGACCTTCTTCATCCAGGGCAACTACTGAGAAGGACGGACAATACTACAGTCATGTGGTACATAAACAAGCAGGGAGGCACACATTCCTACCCCCTCTGCAGACAAGCCATGACTTTGTGGGACACAGCATTGACTTACCAAGTACATCTGCAAGCACAATTCCTGCCAGGAAAGAAAAATACTCTGGCAGACGAACTAAGCAGAAACATTACGGATCCCCACAAGTGGAGACTGGATCCACAAGTCTTCAGCATGATAACAAAGAAATGGGGATGCCCAGTCATAGATGTTTTTGCCTCCCCTCACAACTACCAACTACAGAGATTCTGCACAAGGACTTATCACAAGCAAGCATGGAAAGTGGATGCTCTATCATTCAGCTGGAAAACCTTAACAGTATATGCCTTTCCTCCTCTGCCCCTCCTTCCCAAGGTACTTCTAAAGGTCAGACAAGAGAAGACAAAAATGATTCTGATTGCTCCAGTCTGGCCCCGCCAGCATTGGTACCCAATCCTAAAGAGCTTGTCTGAAGGCCCAGCCTGGACATTGCCTCTAATTCCTCACTTACTGACCCAACGAAACAATCGGATCCTGCACAGCCAACTCAGGACCCTAAATCTGGCAGCATGGCAAATTTTGTAGCCACTCAGAACACACCTCTCTCTAAAGCAGTGATGGATGTTATTTTGGAGGCCAGGAGGCCAAGTACCAGAAAATCTTTTGCAGAAAAATGGAAGAGATTCTGTGCTTGGAACCAGGCACAAGGAATTGACACGCTTGTACCAAATATTCCTCAGATTTTACAATACCTAACTGAGATGCTGGACAAAGGCCTATCCTTGTCAGTTAAAATTCATGCCTCTGCCATTTCAGCTCATTACAATATGGAACCACCTATTTTTTCTCATCCATTGCTAAGGCAGTACCTCAGAGGGGCCAAAAACATAAGACCTCCAAGGAGAGCTCCAATACCTGCATGGAACCTCAATTATGTCTTGGAGAAACTTACACTGCTGCCTTTTGAGCCAGCCAATACAGCTGAAATAAAGTTCTTATCTTGGAAAACAGCTCTGCTCCTAGCAATAACCTCTGCAAGACGAGTCTGAGTTACAGGCTCTCATGGCTGTTGAACCTTTCATCATTTTCCATCCAGACAGGGTTTCTCTGAGGACTAACCCGACATTTATGCCTAAGGTAGTGTCCAGTGTGGCCCTTAACCAAACCATTCATTTGCCTACTTTTTATCCAAACCCACAGAATAAGGGTGAGAGACTCCTGCATTCTTTGGACATACACAGACAGCTACGCTTCTACTTGGACAGAACTAAAGCTTTCAGAAAGACTGAGCAACTTTTAGTGGCATATGCTTCAGGATCACAAGGAAAGCCTATCTCAAAGCAGACTATTTTGAAATGGATAGGCCACTGCATTCAGTTGTCTTACTCACAACATGGCAAATCAATTCCTGAGGGCATTAGGCCACATTCTACCAGAGCAGCAGCCTTCCTCAGAGGGGTACCAACCAAAGACATTTTAGAGGCTTCAACTTGAGTTCAGTGCACACTTTCACCAAATACTACCATTTACCTCTCTACTCTAAATCCAGAGCAGGCTTTGCCACTGCAGTTTTGCAGGGCCTTATAGTCTCTCCTAATCCTATTTAGACCCAGCCACCCTATCTCAGCTTTGGGATTCAACCCAAGTGTAATGACTGCAACAGTGAAACACTATGAACATAGCACATTTGTGTACCTGCCATAAATGTAGATGTTCGAGTGTATTCACTGTTGCAGTCCAGGTTACCCACCCACCATCCCCCTTTTCTTTGCTGGGACTTATCTGTACTTCTCTATCCTATACAACCTATGTGGTGTATTTGATTGTAGATGAAGGAAATGTTTGTTATTGCATGCGTACTTATTGGCATCAATTTTTAGCCTACCAATTTGGGGACACCTGACATCTGGGGCAAGAAAAACTGAAGAAAATGGCGGCAGCTGCATCTTTTATACCCCTGGCGCACTGATGTCAGGGAAGAGGCGACAGCAGCCGACGCCAGACCAAGACTTTGGAATTCAGACTGCGGGTAGCCTGCCAGCAGGATAACCCAAGTGTAATGACTGCAACAGTGAATACACTCGAACATCTACATTTATGGTAGGTACACAACTGTACTTTGTTTGAGTTGCTTAGCAAAGCTTATGAATAAAGTTAGAGCTGATGTTTTCCACTAATATGTTGGCTGTGTCCACTGGGGATGCGTATGTTGCTGTTATTTTGGATTAATTCAGAGCATTGTTGGGTATTACTTCTGGGGTTTCTGACATAGCTAAAGAAGACTTAGTGGTTTTCCTTCACATGTGATGCAGTACTCAGTTTGTACCTGCTTTGGGTTGATTTAATTTTGTTTCTAAGTTCTTTGGTAATCTTTTTTTAGTTCTTCCCTAGCTAATAAGGTGCTAATTTTGCTTTTACAGGTTGTGAGTTTCTTCCTCTTATTGTATAGTTTTATTAATTCTGGTGTTCTACCAAATGGGTTTGTTAAATTTGGCACCCTATTTATGCCTTTTATAGAGACTAAGGCATCAGTTCAAACCTGAAGATAGACAGTAGAACGTATCTGTGAGTAAGGCCATGGGTGATGTTGGTTCAATGAGATGAGGAGATGTTTGAATTTTTTTCAGGTCATCAGTTAATTGCACTAGATTTTCTTTCTTTGGAGTAGTCTGAGATTGAGGGGTTATGGAATAACTTGGATCTTACACTTAAGTATCACTGCATAGTGGCCATATTTTAACCAGTGATTTGGTAACTGTATGTGCTTGGGGGATGGGGGTCTAGGTTAATGATAACCAGGTCATATATTTTTTAGCCCCATCATTGGAGTTTGGACTAGTTAGTCTAAGGAGTTGGTATTAACAAAGTTCAGGAATCTTTTTGCATATTTATTTGTAATGGTACAGGTTCTGCATTTTATTGAGGGGTAGTTGAAGCCACTCGAGGACAGTGTCGAGCTCTGTAGTGGAAAATGTTAATTTGTTTAGATGTGTATCGTGGTTTACTAAGTTCATGGAGGAGAGTATGGTAGTTTGTAGCAGTATAGTACTGGGTTTTTATTATGAGAACGATGTGGAGGGATTCAAGGTTAATGTCTTGCTTTGAGTCTGGAGGCGAAATGGTTTCTTAGGAACACAGATACTCCCCTTATAGCTACATTTTCCAGTTCAGCACTGGATCTGAAAAAGTGGCAGGCATTACCGTGGGGTTGTTTTGATGGTTTAGAAACCATGTTTCAATACCTATGCATATATGTATACTTTCCTGGGTTAGGAATGTCTTTAAGGAGTTCAACATTTTTAAGACATCTAGAATTGAGCAGTGCCTTATTAAAATTGTTTTGATTTTGATTTGCTATGTAGGTAATTTGAGAAGACTGAACTTTCCTAAAAAAGGTACCATGGGGGATGAAATATCTTCTCCAATGTAGGGAAACAATAAGGAGAGAGACACGCATGCAATCCTTAGCAAAGCAGCTGGGGGTTGTCGGTCATCTGCACCCAGGCTGATGCATATTAAATGCACTTCACACCAGTAGCTAAGACAATAACCAAAATTGATTATCTTTTGTTTTGTGTTAAAGCATCACTTTTTGCAGTGATAGTGTACAGCTCAGTACTAGTTTCACACTCAAGTCCCATCCTTGAGCTCCATCATGTTCTTCATATGATCCAAGGTGGTGTGTTTAAAGTCATTCACTTTCACATGCGCAAAGACCAGCTCATGTGTGTACTTGGTGTGAAGGGGCTTGAAGTCTTAGTGACATAGCCGATCCTGGCACTTGAGAGACAACTAGCAAGCACTCTGCCTTTGCTCAGCCTAGTCAGTGGAATATTTGTGTGCCTAACTTTGGAGTCACCCTTGACCAGGATGTGGCATGCTAGTTGTATGACCCCTTTCTGTCAGCGTTGTCACAGTAATGTCAGAACATGCTGGCTGTTGGTTTACACTTGTTGAGTCTGGGTAGCATGCATCAGGTGAATTTGAGATAGCTGATGTCTAGATTTTGGAGTTCTACGAAGCTTGGGTAGAGATTGTTTAACTGCACCAGTATAAGACAGTTCTATGTAAACAGTGCTTAGATGTTGCTTAGTTGTGAATGGTGTTGAGACAAGTTTTAAGCTGACTGCAGGCTTCTCATTTAGAGAGTTATGTCTCCAGTGTAAGTATTTACACCTCTCAATCATAGTCCATTGAGGTAAGTAGGAGTTTGTTTTCCGTGAGCATGACGCAGTTGTTATATTGCCTTAAGATACCAGGATAAGACCATCAGAAAAAGGAGGATCAATCCACTGTTTTCCCATGATGAGTGCTGCTGTGTGAAGTTAGTGATGACTAGAGAGAGGCAGAAGAAATGATACAGTGGGAAGTTTTGACTGAAGAAATACAGCGTGTTGAGCCATCTGTTGTCATCTTTCTAAACTCGGTGCTACTCTCCTACCTTTGATGGTCATGCTTGACTGTCACAGCTATGTCAAGCAAGCCATCCATCTGTTTGCTGGATGGCTTTATTTCCTCATGCCTTTTTCTTATGTTACCTGAATTATCTTCACCATATTGTATTCTACTTTCCTACGCATGTTCCCGAACCACTGTAATCTCTCTTCTTGACCTTTTCTGCAAATGAAGCTACTTTGGTATCTGTTTTGATGTTTTCTATTCATTTTCTGTCCCACACTGTACATCCTGTCACCTTTCTTAGGCACTTCATTCCATCATCTCTACCTTCAACTACTCTGCCTTCACTTCCCAGGTTTCTGCGCCATAGAGTAATACTGGTAGCACCACTGTTTTGTACAATTTTATTCTTCAATTTTGTTGGAATTTGTCTGTCACACAGTACTACTGACACTTGGCTGTAGACCCTCTTTGACCTCATTCAGACTTCCCTTCTCCTCAACCACCCCCTCCTAGATACTTGAAGTTGTTAACGTGTTCTACTGTTTTCTGGTTTATTCTATATACCTTCAGTTTTGCATTCCATTCCCCTGTCATTTGCTGAAGGTCTTGTTCAGAATCTGTTGGTAATGCCAAACTGTCTGCATACAGCAGTTTTATTAGGTTCATAGGTTCATACTAGGCTATCTGCCCTAGGGCATTTATAAGCCTAGCCAGAGTATGTTTGGCTTTCGCCACCCATTTTAAATTAATTTTGCTATGCCCTTTTTCGAGGTTAGTATACTGTGCCTCTGTCTAACAGTGACACAGAAGTGATACCCGGGGTAAACCTACGATCTCCCATCCACTCATCAAGATTCCTCTTGAAAAGAGTCAATGAGGGACTCTGCCTAACCTGGACTGGGATTTTATTCCAGAGTGAAGGGAGCCTCTGGGTTATGAATCTGTCCCTCCAGCATGTCCTATTTATTTCAGTGCTGAGGTTCAAGTCTCTCGTGTAGCTCGATGGGATTTGGATTTTTGAGGTGCAGCATGTCCCTTAATTCGGGTTGGACATGGCCTTATCACGTCAGGCACAGGTCACCTCTGAGCAGGCGGTATGCCACTGAGTAGAGCTGGAGTTTCTTTAACCGGCAGCATATGGCATCTGTTTGAGCCCTTTGATCCTCTTGGTGAGGTACTTTTGGGGTCTTTCCAGTTGCTGCAGGTGTTTGGTAAGGTACATCCCAAAAGGGGCATTGTACTCAATTATGGGCCTGATGAGGGATGAGTAAAGAGGCACGATGACCTCCCCTAATCTAGATGTGAATCCCTTCATGATTAGGTGGGCTATATAAAATGTTTTTCTAACCACTTTGGCCACGTGGTTGTCAAATGAGAGATTGCTATCAACTTGGGTCCCCAGGTCCCTAATTACTTCTTCTGTACTTAATGGATTACCACCTATGTGGTAATTTGTGGGCACTTTGTTTTTGCCAAAGGGGATGACTATACACTTTTTTGGCGTTTAGCTTGAGGCCATGGGTCTGGCACCAGTTGTCTGTTTTGGAGGATGCTTGTGTCGGCTGGTGAGTCGATTATGGCGCCCAGTTTGCAGTCATCTGCGAACTTGGTCAGCCACAGTCCTTCCGTGTTGGCCTGTACCTCCGAGAAATATATACCAAACAAGAGAGGACCCAGGACTGAGCCTTGTGGGACGCCACTTGTAACTGGTTTGGAGTCTGACATGGCTCCGGCAATTCTAACCATGTGGGTTCTGTCCTTGAGCCAGTTTGCAACCCATCTAGTGACATAGGGGTTTATATTTAAGCTGGTGAGCTTATCTATAATGCCCGAGTGGGGTATTGTATCGAAGGCTTTTGCGAGGTCCAGATAGGCTGTGTGGACCACCTTCCCTTCGTCAGTGGCCTTGGTGACTGTTTCAAAGAAGTCAACCAGGTTTAAGAGGCAGGGTCTGCCCTTAACAAAGCCAAACTGGGTAGGATCCAGTGTCTGTAGGTCCCCAATATCTTTATTTATGAGGTCCATGATGATCCTTTCCATAGCTTTGCAGACCAAGCTAGTCAGGCTTATTGGGGCGATAGTTTCCAGGGTCCGTTGAGGCACCACCTTTGTGGAGAGGGACCACTGTTGCTGTACGCCACTCTTTGGGTACATATCCTGTAGTAAGGCTGAGATTGAACAGTAGTTTTATGTTTGGGTTTTGCTCTTCTTGGAGTTCATGTAGGACGCAGCCTGGGACACCGTCTGGTCCCATTGATGCTGTGTTTTTGCTTTGGAGAGGCGGCTCCCACCTGAGCATCTGAGATGTCAGGGGCAGCACTCTGCTGGGATAGATATTTGCCCTTTTGGTGGGGAGAAGTTTGCTCTGAATCTGTCAGCTAGGATGTTGGCAATGTCTGTGGGATCAGTGTATTTTTTGTCATTTTGGACTAATTCTGAGCATATCTGGGAATTCCCAGGTTCCTAACATAACTAAAGAAAGCCTTGTGATTATCCTTTGTGTCCTGTGCAATTTTTCTCTCGAAGCTGGCCTTTGACGATTTTATGAGTGCCCTTAGTTTTTTGCTAATACTGATCAGAGATGCCTTCCCTTTTTGGGATTTTGCTCTATCATGTAGTAGCTTCCTCCTTCTATTGTATAGTTTGTTTATGGCTGGGGTCCACCAGACAGGTCGTCTGCCTTTGGAGGATTGGGTCTTGGTTTTATTTGGGATTGCATGATCCATGCAGTCCTGAAGGTGTTCATAGAATGCATTTATAAAGGATTCTGCGGTCTGGGCCGTATTTTCCACAGGCCCAGGGGCTTTGAAGGATTCCACCTCGGTTTTGAGGAGTGTGAAATTTGCTTTAGAGAAGTTTTTCACTGTGGTTTTCTGGGCAGGGGGTGGGGTCGGGATGTGAATATCCAGTGAGATCAGTTTATGGCCTGATCTTACCAGTGAGGGATACACTTCTGGTCTGGAGCATGGAGTCCCCATGTTGGTGATGATCAGGTCTAGTATGTTTTCCCCTCTTGTGGGAGTGGTAACAAGTTGTTCCATAGCATTTGAGTTTATAAATTCTAGGAACCTTTGGGCTAGGGTGTTGGAGCTAGAGTAATGCTCCCAGTCTATGTTTGGGTAGTTGAAGTCGCCCAATATAATGGTGTTTGGAGTGACCTTCATATTTTCCAGTGTTCTCAGGAAGGCCGAGTCGGGTTCCTGGGTTTGGGAGGGTGGTCTGTAGCAGGCTATAAACTGGAAGGCAGTTTTACCCACTGATAGTTGCACATGGATAGTCTCTGATGCTTCGTGCTTTGCCACCAACCTGGAGGTGTGGGTATCTTTGATGAATATCGATACTCCCCCTCCGTTTGTGGTTCGGTCCAAGTTTTGGGGCCGAAAAGCATGGTATGAGGTATAACCTGGTAGTGCTGGGGTGCTCTCGGGACCCCTGAACCAGGTTTCTGTTACTGCACAGATATCGATGTTCTCCATGCTAAGGAGAGTTTCAAGTGCATGCATCTTGAGGTTTAGACTTCTAGCGTTGAGTAGCATTACTCTTAGTTTCTTATCCCTTGTGATACCTATGGAGGTGGGTTTGTCTTTTGAGCCTTGCCTTATTGATCTGAAACCTTTGACCATTTGCTAATGTAGTCCATTACCAATATGAGCAGCAGTGGAATTAGAGCTGATCCCTGATGCATACACACTCCCACTAAAACCCCTTTGTGAGTCAGAACACTGTTCAGACGACTGCTTAAATCCAAGATTGCTAACACACCATAGCAAACAGGTTACGCAAAGCAGAAGATATGCAGATTTACTTAGCAGAAAGTAAAATGAAGATAGGCAATGCAGAAAGTCACTCTAAATGGCTGTATTAGTGAGGCAACTTAAGTGCAGACACAAAAAAAGAAAATAAAGTATTTAGTTGGACTGAAGTAGTCCTTACTCGCCATTATATGTTGTTTTTGTGGAGAAAAACTGCACATCTTAAAGCAAATGTATATAAAAGGTTGCCCAAAGGATTAATCCCCTGCTGTTGGGGTATGAGTCTTCCTTTAGGAACTGTACACATTTTAGTAATTGTTTCTTGGGTACCTGTTCTGCAGTTGATGGGGAGGGTAGAGGGATATGGCCTTCTTGGGCGATCAGCTGACCTTCTGTTACTATATTTGCTAGGCAGTATAGGTCACTGCCTGTATTTTATTTTTTAATTTACTTGTTTTTATTTTATATAATTGTTAACCAAGTGACCTACCGGACAAAAGTGTCTATTTCAGGGGTGACCTGGGAGCAGTCTGATTTTAAGTGAGCTGCTCAGAGGAGGACAGCAGACAATTTGAAGCTGATGGAATCATACCGTGGATTACAGGAAGCGGGTCTTTAGCACCTCATAGCTTATGATGCCTCTGACATGTTGGATTGACTATTTATTTTTTATTTATCTTTTTTTTTATTTTTGGGGGGTGGGGAGGGGTCGTTATCATAGTATTTCTGTGGTGATTTCTATTGCCTTCCAGCACTCATTGAACTGATTGTTATGCTGTCATGAACTTATGCAGCCTGTTAAAAAGAACCTGTATATCTGTTTTGAGACTATCCAGAAATTATCTTTAACTTGCTAATACTTGGCAGAGTTTAAGAGTGACATCTTTTGAGGCCTCTACTCTTGGAATTGTCTTTTTCATAGTACACAGAAGTGCCATAAAAGTATAATGCTTCATTTTTGAATGGGTGCATTTGTTCATAGGTTTATAGGAGATTACTAGGCTAACTGCTTAAGAGCGCTTACAAGCCTAGCCCATATAACCCAATTTTACCCCTAGGGGCCATATATTGGGTAAGAGGATGACATGGGTTTGTGCCTATGCCTTGACTATCTTACATATTGCCCGTGTCATTAAGGGATGTATGCCCTACCCCAGGTGTGAATTTGCAATTCCCCATCCATTAATCCAAATTGCATTTGAAGAGGGCCAGGGAAGGGCTGTGCTTAATGTGAATAGGAAGCCTGTTCCAAAGAAGGGGCAATCTCTGAGAAGCATATCTGTCTCTCCAGCATGTTTTATTTGAGTCACTGACTAAGTTTAGATCCCTAGATTGGGTGACCCTAATGCTGTTTAATGTGTAGATGTTTAACAGCTCCATCAGGTCTGGATTTGCGAGTGCCTTGTAGGTCAGGCATAGGTCACCTCTTAATAGTGGGTGGGAGGCAGAGTAAAGGTGGATAGGGCTTTTAGTCTATTTGCATAGGACATGTTGTTTAAACCCTGTATTTTCTTTGTGAGGATCCTCTGAGGTCACTTCAGCTGCAGCTGATCGAGTACATGACAAATGGTGCATTCTACTCTATTATTGGTCTAATGAGGGCTGAATATAGTGGGACTGTCATTTCCTTGGATCTGGATGCCATACTTTGCTTATAAATTGTGGCATGCAGAAGGACTTCCTCATCACTGTGGGCACATGGCAGTCAAAGATGTCCTTCAAGGATGCATCTGCAGTCATCACATATGGGTTGTCCTGCCTCAGGCAGCCCTTCGGTCGGCCGGATTCCAAAGTCTGGGTCCGGTGTTGGCTGATGTCGCCCTCTCCCCGACGTCAAAGCGCCTGGGGTATAAAAGCGTCAGCCGATGCCATCTTCCTCAGTCTTTCTTGCCGCGTGGTGCCCGAAGCAGAAGCAGTTCGCAAGTGCTGGTCGGCCAGCTCCTGTAATTCAGCTACCGAAGACTTCAAAAGCTAAGTACCCCGTTGGGGACTCTTTCTTGCCTCAGCCGATGTCAGATAAAGTTAATAATTGCTTATCTTGTGGGAAACAAATACCTCATAAGGATTTCCACTCTTACTGCCTCCCCTGCCTAGGCCCAGACCACGACGTCTCGGCCTGTTCAGCCTGTGCTTCCTTCAACCGACGCACTCTTACACGTCGGGCGGAGTTTGCAGAGGAATTTTTTGGGGCTAGTTTTTCATACAATATGCCGTCGGAGACTCCGACTTCACATTTAACAAAGAAACAGAAGGACAAGGACCGATACACGCGGGCCGCGGTTTCGGCTGAAACCACGGCCAGGCCTACCGCGAGTGTCTCGGTCTCGGCTGACACCGAGTCCTTGGTACTTCCGACCCCCGAAACCGCTCAACCGACAACCTCGGCCCCAGAGGCCCCTGCTGAGTCTGTTATTGAATTTCCCACAGAAACTGGTGTCTTGGAAACTTCCGACACCATTCCTCTAGACAAAACTACACCAGCACGTGGTGCAGCTAGGCCTCCTGCATCCATGTCCATAAAGGCTTTCACCAGGGCTAAAGCTGCTAAACATACAAAAGCTATGCCTCCCAGGGTTATTCCTCAGGGACCCTCTACCAGTTGACAGATTCTAACTTTAGCAGAGGACCTTATCTCCTTAATTAGGGGCTCTCAACCCCATCCGGACAGAGGCTCTCGACCCCCTCTAGACAAAAGGCCCAGAGTTGAGCCCTCTGATCCCCACTCCTCAGTGGAGGCCTCTGATGGCTCTGCTCTCTCGGACTACCAGGAGGAGGCTTTTTCGGCCTACGAGGATTCTGATGCAGAGGAATCAATCCCCTCAGCCTCCCCTCCTGAAGAACTATCCTTCGGGGAGACCCTTCACACTATGAGAGAGCATTTCAAATGGCAGGGCCAGGAATTCTCTGACTCCAGGAAAAGATTAAGAACTTTTCTGCATTTACCTCAGCATAGACCTTTGGCTATTCCTCCTGTTTTGACTGTCATTGATGATGTGTACTCTGAGTCTAGCATAACCCCTGACACTCTTCCTCCGGCCCCTGCCAAACCCGATAGGTACTACAGGGTCACGGACTCGCATCTTTTTCTTTACAAGGCCCACTCTGCTGATCCAGAAACTATTTCCCAGGGCCCTAAAGGGGTTGCAGCTACCACTACTAAAAATCCACTCCCCTCTGAAAGGGAGTCCAGGGCTTTAGAGAGATGGGGTAAAAAAGTGTATACTTCTGCTACTCTTTCTATGAGGGCATTAAATTGTCAATTTCTTATGATACAGTACCCAAGAGTATTTGTTAGATGAATTGCATAAGAAACTGTCTTCTCCTGAACCCCTAGATCGCAAATCACTTCAGGATCTGGTACATAACTCCCAGCAGGTTAGCAACCATTTCTTACAGTGTGGTTATGATGCATTGGAAGCTTCATGTAGGTCAGCTATGACAGGTGCAGTCATACGTAGGCATGCTTGGCTGAAGGAACAATCTCTGCCAGACCATGTTAAAGCTAAGCTTCTGGATGCTCCACTGCTCAGGAGGTCTTAAAGAAATTTGAGGAAAAGGCAAAATCTGTACAAACAGTCAAAGATTTTCTACAAGTCCAACCACCAAGATTCAGCAGAAATTGGCCTACCAAGAATTGGTCCTTTCCGGACACAGAAAGATTCCAGAGAGGCAAGAACAGGCGTGCCAGAGGTAGAGGGCAAGCTAGAGGCTCCTACAGAGGACGTCAATGGCAGCCTCCCAACCAGAGAGGTAGTGCAGGACCTTCACCTGCTGCACAAGGACAGACTCAATGACTTTGCTTTGACTCCGCCAACCAGGGCTCAGTTAGAAGCACCTCTGGGAGGAAAGCTTTCCTTATTCTCAGAAAATTGGCACAGTATTACAAGAGACAAATGGACACTGCAAATAATAGACAAAGGATACAGGTTCAATTTTCACACATTGCCAAAAAGAAAAGGCATGCCAGACCTGCCACCAAATCAAAGGGCAGAGGCTTGGAAACAAATCTCCAACTTAATGCAAATGAAAGCTATAGAAAAGGTTCCTCTTTCAGAACAAGGCCAAGGATTTTACTCCAGACTATTCCTTGTTCCAAGAAAAGAAAATCAGCGGAGGCCTATTCTCGACTTGTCCGCACTGAATACTTCTCATTGTGCCAAAATTCAAAATGCTGACTCTACAGCAACTCCTTCCCATGCTGGGCAAGGGGTCTTGGCTGGTGACTCTAGACCTCAAGGAGGCATACCTGCATGTCCCTATCGGACAAAGTTGCAGAAGACACCTCAGATTTCTTGCAGGTTCAGAGCATTATCAATTCTCAGCATTGCCCTATGGCTTATCTACTGCACCCAGAGTATTCACGAAATGCCTGGCATCAGTAATTGCACACTGCAGACTTCAGGGGATTCAAATATACCCATATCTGGACGACTGCCTTATACAAGCGGACAGCCAACAAACTTTGGTAAAGGACTTGAATTATGCCATCCACCTACTGCAGGCCTTGGGATATACAGTCAGCATTCACAAATCAAGACTTGTTCCATCCCGAAGAATAACTTTTCTGGGTGCGGATCTAGACACAACCACCCAAATGGCTTTTCTCACAGAAGAAAAACAAAGACAACTACCGGATTACTTCAAGAATCTGACAAGGCAAACTCAGCTGACTGCAAGGAAATTCCTGCAGGCCCTGGGTTACATGGCATCTTGCATTCTTCTGATTCCACAAGCAAGGCTGCATATGAGGAAACTACAATGGTACCTAAGGAGTTTATGGACTCAGCACAGTCACAGCTTAGAAACTTTGATCCCACTCATTCCATGCCTCCGAAAGGAATTTCTGTGGTGGGCTCAAGCAAGCCATTCGAACAGGGGTCTGCCCTTCAGCAAACCAATAGCCAGCCAAAGCATTACAACGGACGCTTCAGACCACGGTTGGGGAGCACACATGGAGGGCAGATGTATTCAAGGACTATGGTCACAAAAGGAGCTACGCATGCACATAAACCAAAAGGAAATGCTGGCAGTGATACATGCAATCGAGGCCTTCAAACCCTTTCTGCATCAAGGCCACCTGCTAATAAGGACAGACAACACCACAGTTATGTGGTACATAAACAAGCAAGGAGGCACCCATTCCTACCCTCTTTGCAGACTGCCAATGAATCTATGGGAACTTTCCTTGAAACTCAATATAGAGCTGCAATCCCAGTTTGTGCCAGGAAAACACAATATACTGGCGGACACCTTAAGCAGAAATATCATGGATGCACACGAATGGATGCTGCACCCAGACATCTTCCTACAGATAACACAATCATGGGGAAGGCCAGACATAGATCTTTTTGCCTCCCCCCCACAATCATCAGCTGAAGAAATTCTGCTCAAGGACATACCACCCACAAGCATGGAAAGTGGACGCCCTATCTTTCAGCTGGAGAACTCTAACAGTGTATGCATTTCCACCTCTTCCATTAATGACCAAGGTCTTACTGAAGATCAGGACAGAGCAGCCAAAAGTGATTCTGATAGCTCCGGACTGGCCAAGACAGCACTGGTACCCACTGTTAAAGAGCATGTCATGCACGAAACCATGGCCTCTTCCTCAATGGCCACTTCTCCTGACACAGCACAATTACAAAACTCTGCATTCCAACCTGAAAACCTTGCAACTAACAGCCTGGAAAATACCTTGACTCCTCCTCAGGATAAGCTATCCAAGAGAGTGAAGGATATCATCATGGAAGCTCGCAGGCCTTCCACAAGAAAGGCATATTCAGCAAAATGGAAAAGATTTCACACTTGGAGCACCACAAAGGGCCTAGATGCGACAGTGATGAACATGGCACATATCCTGGAATACTTGGCAGAAATGCTCCATAATGGCCTGTCTTTCTCTTCCATTAAAATTCATGCTTCAGCAATTTCAGCAGAGTACAATACTGACCCATCTGTCTTTTCTCATCCTCTCCTAAGACAGTTTCTAAGAGGAATTAAAAACATCAATCCTCCAAGGAAACCTCCAGTGCCTAACTGGGACCTTAACTTCGTGTTTTGAAAAACTAACTCTGCCTCCCTTTGAACCAGCAGCATCTGCAGAACTACAGTTCCTGTCTTGGAAGACCGCCTTCCTTCTGGCCATAACCTCAGTAAGAAGAGTATCTGAGTTACAGGCCCTCATGGCAGTACAGCCATTTCTTATTTTTCATCAGGACAGAGTCTCATTGAGAACCAATCCTTCATTTATGCCAAAGGTGGTATCCAGGGTCTCATTAAACCAAGCTATTCACCTGCCTACCTTCTTTCCAAATCCACAAAAACAAAGGGGAGAAACGAATGCACACCCTGGACATACACAGACAGTTGCGCTACTACTTGGACAGAACTAAAAGCTACAGAAAAACTGATCAGCTGTTGGTGGCATATGCTGCTGGTGCACAAGGAAAAGCAATTTCCAAACAGACAATTTCAAAATGGATAGGGAATTGCATACATTTTTGTTATTCCTTCCATGGAAAAACTATGCCAGCTAACATTAGACCTCATTCCACCAGAGCCACAGCCACCTCCACAGCCTTCTTAAGAGGGGTGGCTACCAAGGACATTTTAGAAGCTGCTACATGGAGCTCCGTGCATACATTTTCCAAACATTACAATTTACCTTTATATTCCAGATCCAGAGCAGGCTTTGCTACGGCAGTCCTGCAGGGCATTTTAGCTACACCATCCTTTACATAGATCCTCCACCCCCAGTATGGCTATGGTATTCTACCCATATGTGATGACTGCAGATGCATCCTTGAAGGACATAGTACAGTTTTGTACTACCATAAATGTAGATGTCCGATAGGTATGCATCTGCAGTCAGGTTTACCCTCCCTCCTTCCCCTCTTGGGTATTTATTGGGTACTTTCCCCTCTCATAGCTAGCTGGGGTTATCTATTATGGTTTATTTGTTTTATATATATATATATATATATATATATATATATATATATATATATAGATATAGATATATATATATATATATATATATATATATATATATATCTATATATATGCATATATATTTCTGTGCATGTTTGGAATATATTGCATTTCTCCAAATTTAGCCTTCCTTTGAGGGCACCTGGCATCTGGGGCAAGAAACACTGAGGAAGATGGCGTCGGCTGACGCTTTTATACCCCAGGCACTCTGACGCTGGGGAGAGGGCGACATCAGCCGACGCAGGACCCAGACTTTGGAATCCGGCTGACCGAAGGGCTGCCTGAGGCAGGACAACCCATATGTGATGACTGCAGATGCATACCTATCGGACATCTACATTTATGGTAGGTACAAAATGTACTTTCAGGCTGCTGTCTTATCTGTGTACATAGATCTCTCACTTCTGAGTCTACTCTTAGGGGTGTGCTATTCATGTTGTAATTTGCAGGGTTATATGACTTTCCAATGATTTGTTGCAAACTATTAGCTATTACGTACAAACCTATACAGTGTTCCTTGAACTGTGAAGTAACTCCGTGTTCCTCACTCTAAATGCATTGTAGACTTCACGACCTTCTGGATCTTGAGGGTACACAACAGCAGCTCTTCAGGACTTACAGTGGTTTGGAAAAAGCTGCTCAGAATTTACAGCAGGACGTTGTCTCCTTGCAGGATCAAGTAGCGTTATGTGATAGAGAGAGATCTCATCTTCTGTCAAAACTGGTTTCTGATACTGAGCTTCTTAAGAATGCATTGTTCAGTGGACCAAAACAGTTGTTACTTAATTCTCAGGTACGTTACTGACATCCACCACCAATTTATTAAGAAAAAGAGTCAATGTTGCATCTCGTTTTCTAATGCGATTCTGTTTTTCTAATCACAGTGTAGTATTTACTTGGCAGCTGTTGTAATGTATTTGCTGTAATAGCCCTTGTATTTGCTGAAATTAAAGTTTAAATCATCCATTATTTAGGGTACAGTTGTAAACAATAGGCAGCAAGGTGTTTCCTGATCAGATCTGCAAACCATCTCTGTTTCCAGGTCACAGCCAAATCCTTTGGCATCCCAGTATACAGCAGTTGCCAACTACAGAGATTGCTAGGCAAGCAATGAATGGAAGTAGACTGCCAGGCCTTACTTCCATACTCCTCCAACACAAACACACCTAGGGACATTTTAGATGTGCAAATCTTGCCTACTGCATGCCTTTGGGAGGAGGGAGGAATGCGGACTACCTGGAGAACATCCATGCAAACAAAGGAATGGCATGCTGACTCTGCAGAGGCGTCATTCCAACTGAGAATCGGACTGGAGAGCCTCTTGCTTTTAGGCAACTGTGCTATATAAACATGTCTACATTAGTTACAACATGAAGTTATGGACCACAGTCTATATACTGATGTCCAGGGGAGTAATAATTTGCCCACTGCATATGAAAAACTTTTGTGATTTTAAAATATGCGTTTGCTTTCACTACATTTTTGTACCAGAAGAATATTCATCATTCCTCCACCCCATGACCATTTATTTAATGAAACAGTTCAACATATTAGCTATTGATGTTACTTTGCTTGTAAAATGTAGTTTTAATATTCAGTATTTGTGTGTGTGTGTGCGTGTGTTTGTATGTGTGCGTGTGTGTATATGTGTGTGTGTATGTGTGTGTATATATATATATATATATATATATATATATATGTGTGTGTGTGTGTATGTATATAAATATAAATATATATATATATATATATATATATATATATATATATATATATATATATATATATTCCTGCAATTCATTCTACATTGGTAAAACTAGCAGGAAACTTTCAGATTGCATTAAGGAACACTATGGTGCAATCAGAGGACAAGACTCCAGAAATGTTTTAGCTAACATTCTGTTTCATGTGTTAATTTTGACAATTTTTTTTTTGTGTTAGAACAGGTGGACTTATTTTTTGGAGACTATGCTACTTTACTTGAAGTGAGGGAGCTCAAATGGCAGCTCCTACTGGGAGCTGATTACACTCCAGGTTTAAATGATAACATTATTTTGAAAAGTGCCTTGAAGTGGAATTACTGACTTTACTTATCTTACATTTCCTGACTGCCTTGCATGTGTATACATGAACTCTTATTACCATTCTAGGTGACTGCTACACTGACATGATGTAACAGGGCGGAACAATTGTTATTGGTGGTTCCTAATTTTATTGCCCTTCTCATACTGTTTATATTTCTTTCCTAATATTG